>NC_040016.1:5062822-5362822 GCF_000972845.2 Larimichthys crocea | reverse complement strand
TGCCGAGCTGATCCTTCTGTTACGTCTCGGAGAGTGAAGCAGGAGTACAGGGCTTTCCCTCAGGACTCTCTTCACCTGCTCCTGCTTCAACTTCTTACTGCTCAACATCCTGAGGCCCCACATAGCTCAGACTAGCTGTTAAATGTTGGCAGGATCTCTCAGAGGCCTGGGGAGGAAGCTTAGGTGGTCGATGCCCTCTGCTGGTAAAGCTACTGAAAGAAATGGAGCCAAGCATCACATCCCTGAGTTGACAGTTGCTGTCATGTTTGGAGGGACAATGAACCCACTGCAGACCACAAAGACCATGCAAAACTAAACGGGTCAGTTAAATAAATCTGAGCTTCACTTGAAGGTAAAAACAGAAATCTATGAAGGACGGGATGAAAAAAAAGGGATGACACGACAACTCCTGCTCCTGGCTGGATTTGGACCCAGAATGCCTTGATGCCTTGCCTTATGTCAGCTGTTGGCACCTCAAACCAGGATTCCCAAACATTTTTATGTCTTAGACCCCCCACACATTCATGTGCATATCAACTTTTGTTTAGTTTGTTTAATTAACTTGATGATAAGTAGGACATTACAGTACATCACACAGAGCTACAGTAAAGACAACATAAAGTTCAAGACATATTTCCTTTGTAAGGATGCAGGACTCCAGGTGACAAAGCAACACAATAAATACTCATATCATCTTCAATTTTTAAATATATATTAAAAAATATATAATAATTATATAGAAATTATAACATAGATAATAAGTTGCCCATCACAACTTTCCCATAAGCCATAATTTTATCTTCGTAAAATGTAACTTATTCTACTCCCTGGTACAACTGAACCTAAAGGAACAGGTGTTTATGCAGGTATTATCTCTAATATGAGTCAGTATAAATATATTTCTAAGGTACACTGTAGAAATGCTTATGCCTATACAAAAAAACAAAAATCATTTAACATGGTCCAGCTGTCCTCTGTGTGCATCTGCAGTGATGCCTTAACATATTTACATGTTGTCCTCGTGTCTCTTCCTCTGCCCAGCTTTCACGTAAATATTTTTACCTCTTTAATAAATTACGTGCAACTTCTCTTCCATGTCTTCACATGATGCAACAACAATCACTTGAAGCTCAACATTAGGACTACAAGAGAAAGAGGAGAGATGCCCTCTTCATGAAGGGACAGAGAAGACTTGGATCATTCAGTGTGTTCTCCTGAAGAGCTTTAGTGTGCCCCTCTCATCAGCAGCTTATTCGGTCACCAGATCATCACATGAGGTGTTTCAGGTTTTGTACCTGCTGCCGTAAGACTGTACAGCAGCAGTGGAGAACACGGACACACAGACCCGTTTTCCCATCTGGTTCACCAGAGACAATCATACCAATCTCCCTCTCCATCGTCTCTTTGCTGGTCTGATACTACGTACTATACCATATACCATATCCCATATATAATTATAGACCATATTATGCTATGGCAATGTTACATCAACTTGCTTTATATTCTATATTATACTTTTGTTACATCTCTGCCTTATTAAAAGCAAAAACTAGGTTCCTTAACTTTAATTTTATCATATATTAGACTGTTGTTTGCAGAGTTATTAACTCTGTTGCTACTGATCACACCACTGTCAGTTTAACTGTAATTATGTCTCTTGTGTAGTTTTTCATTTTAGTTTTCCATTCTGGCACTGTGCTGATGCAATAAACATGTTTCCCTGCTCAGTATCAATACAGGGTCATGGCTTATCTCTCTTAACACATCACTGGATCTGTTAAAGATAGCTGTACTTACAGTTGTTTCCATATAAATGCAACAAGAATGAGATATTCTGTTGTGAGAGAACAAACTAGTGAGTACTTTAAGTTGTGAACAATAAAGAATTTTAGTTTGGATGACCTGCAGCTCTTTTTCAGATGGTTTAGTGATACTTTGTTTTTGTCAACTGACTGTTGACTGTATGCAGTATGTAAAACATGCTGGGTCTGCAAAAAAGACAAAGCAAGTTATGTCGGAGGAGGATGTACATCAATTAACTACACAATCTGATTACTGACTTCATGTAGTATGTAAAGTATGAATTATTAGTAAGTTAAAGTTACCAGACTTGTATGTTTTCTCTTATTGGGCTTGTTTTACCAGAGGACTCTTTGAGAGCTGAGCCACAGGTCTCCTCAGGTCTCTGCTCCATGTTTTTGTTCAGATTCTGAAATCAGATTCTTCTGCCCAGCAACCAAGTGAACTAATTGAACTCACAGTGTGATGGTGTAACACATGTGCTGCCAGGCGGCCACTTCTCTCTCTGTATGTTTGAGCAGTTGCCACAGGCGACAGGTGACGTTGTCTTCGTGACAGAGGTGGTGATGGTGTATGCGTGAATGTATGTGCACGCGTGCATAAAGGAAATATACGAAGGCCTGGAGCCTGTGTAAACTGTGAAAGAGCCACCACGCGGCTCACTGAAATACCTCTCATTGTGACAGCAGCTCTGCAGCAAACAGCAATTATGGTCAGAGGCCGAGCACTGCCACCTGCATCCCTGGACCTTTTTAACAAACCTGCAATGGGACTGATAGTAAATTTGGCAAAGCTATGTCTACCCTGATAGTGAGATGCTGTAGGTCACTAACTGAAGGTCTTTCCAAGAAGCTAGACAGGTTTCCCTTCCAAGTCTATTTAAAGTCAAGGCGAGCGACTGAAGTCATGTCTCGCTGTTTAGAAACGGGGATTTTAAATACGAGAGAAAACCATGGAGGACTATCTTTGTGTGAAGTAAACTGTTTTGTACAGATGTGATGGTTATAACACGACTGCACGATGGAAACACTTGTTTGACATCAGAAATGTGATGGTAGATGGATAAACTCACCATCATCTTCAAATCATCATACAGGAAACATTCAGAAATACAAATAAAACATTTTTGAATGGTTTAGATTCATGGACAATATCAAAAGATTTACAGCAACCACTTCATATCTTCCCAACTGTATTGCTCGAATATAAAAAGGTGGATAAACTGAGAGCCGCTGTGTTCACTCTTTACTATATTTCTGTCTATCATTACACATTACACATCAGATTCGTCTCTCCAAACAATGGATTGTTCATCATAGTGGGTTTAAAGTCCTTGAGTTCCTGAGTGATGTGTCTAAGTGTCTGTGCAGCCTTGTTAACCCTTTCTTTCTGTTTTATTGGGCAGGAGGGGCTGCAGTGGGGCTCTCACTGGGATCCTGGAGTGCGTCAGATTGTCTGCGGGCCTGTGTTTGGATAAGGCAGCATGCCCATTGTTTCTGATGCCCCAGCTGGGCTGAGGTATGCCTCCATGCTCCTGAAATAGAAAGACAGCTGAGGGCTGCCATGCATACTGAGGGCAGGGCTGGTCAGGCAGGCCGGGCCCACTAACCCAGACCACAACTTATCACAATGAGAGACGGGTTATTGTCTGGAGCCAGAGGCTAATAGCTGAGGTATCAAGCCCCCAAACGGCTCGCTAAAAGACTGATTAACTCTACTGTGTGTTATTGTTGCCTGTGTATGGGTGGATGTCAGGGAGGTGGAGTGGGTGTGGAAGGGTAATTGGGGCTTTAGAGTGTGTTTGTGCCACGCGTCAGCCCGTCTCCACTCTGATGAACCGATGGCTAAGACCTGAGCCCACACAGTTGCTGCAAGGTATTGTGGGCAGGCACGAGGCGATTACAGAAATATCCACCCTCCATGAATGCTTTGATCCAAAATGAAACGCTGCTTCACCGCCCATTTTTAGGTTACGGCCTTAGAGCAAAATAGGGATCTTAATATTTGTTCTCTGAAGCAAGCGAGCAAATAAAAATTTATATGTGACTTTTTATAAATGGGAGAAAATAAAATGATAATAAAAAAATATGAAAAAACAAGAAAAAATAGTGCACAAAGCACAATGTAGCCAGCTGTATACAGCTACTGTAACATTACAGTACAGCTGGTTACTGAGAAAATGTGCACAGGCTTCAAGAGTAACAGATAGAAGAGAAAAGAAGAAAAAAATAAGTAGAAGAAGAAATAGAAAAAAAAAGAAGTAGAAGAAGAAAAAGAAGAAAATGTGCAGCCCGGCTATTTCACAGTTATCATTATTGTGGCGTTGACCGATCGTGAGCTGAGCTCTGTCAGGCCTTCATTCAGACTGTGGAGCCACTAGCACTTTTCTGTCTTCTTAATATTTTGTTTTTATTTTGTTAAAGTTGCAGAAGTGTTGCTGTGTGTTTACTGTTTGTTTTCACTGTATTCTTGTATATACATTTTTTGTCTGTTTTGGCTGTGGATGTTTTATTTTTCAGTGTCCTTAATAAAGTAAACAATAAAGCTAATAATAATAAAAGAAGAAGAAGAATACACTTTATTTAGCATCACATTTTAAAGAATTGCATCTCAAATTGCTTTAAATGAAGAATAAATTGAAAACAAGTCAAATAAAATCACTTTTTTTTAAAGACTAGAACAGTCGGATTTGAATTTTAAACGCCGTTCATTTCAGTGCAGTAACATGCTGTAAAGCCTTTTTGACAGTATTGTTGGTGATGATCAGTCCCCTCTGTGCAGAGGCCGAACATGGAGAGAGATGTGTCGTGTGCGATTAAACACTGCTGAGAATGACCGCAGTCATAATTCCCAATCTCTCTCCATCTCACTGCCTAAGCCTGCTGGCATTCAGTGCATGATGATCTAAAACAACTGTGACCGACCCCCAGATCAAGTCTTGATGCCCAAAATGTCGCCTCCTCACTTGCTCATCACCAGACTGTTGGCCAGCCAATCCTCCACCCCCCTTCAGAATGAACTGAGGACTCTGTCCCAGCATTTTGAAGCTGAGGCCTACAGCTGGACACCCGTTTGGTCATTTTATATATTGGAAGGTAATTTAAAGCTGCACAAATGTATAATAATCAAAACATGAGAATTAATAGGCCTGGCCACATTTGTGTCTAAATGATTTTGAGGAACACTGGGGACGTAAGGAGAGCTGTTGCTCTGAGAAGTCAGCTGTTGCAGTGGGCTGCAGTATAGCAGTACAGAGAGATGTGCTTGGGGACTACGCTAATGCTGTATGCACTTCACAATGTGTTTGTGTGTGAGTGTGTGTGTGAGTGTGTTTACGTGCCGGAGTATGTGGACTTATTTAAAGCCAACAGCTCTGGGGACTTTGGGATTCATCTCCTCCTCATGTGTTATCAGCATGCCAGCTTTTCAAATGGTGCAGCAAGTGACATAGTACACAAACCAGCCTCTGCCTCTCTGAAGAGCCCCTTGTCCCAGAATAGCTCAGGCCCGCTCTATCTAACTGATGCCCAAGAAAGTTTGAGCCATCACGACAACACCTCTCAGTCTGCCACGGCAACAGATAGCGGCATCAACAAAGATGGCCACCCCTCAGGACAAGACATCAATTTAGGAGTTTGTTTTCTTGTTTTAATGTGTGTGTTTGTGTGTGTGCATGTTGAGAGAAAACAAAGCAAACCCTTTCTGTTGTATAACACGTAGGCCTCTCACCTCTCAGGGTTTGTAAAAGTTACAGTGTCTCAGTTGGCAGACGACGACCATCTTCAGCTTATCTACATGGCTTTTGCAGAATTCGACACAGCCAACAGTTAACAGTCAATCTCCCTATCAGGAATGCTGGACTCTGGCTTTGTCTATTCTGAGAAACTCTGGTCCCTGTTCCCTCCCCCCGTGCTGCACTGTCACCCTGCTCCCATACCAGGCACCAACCTCTCCCCTTGCTCTGAAGGTCAGATCTGGTGGAGCCAGAGTGTGAGAGGTGCAGTGCTTATATCTGAATTACTGGATACACAAAATTACAGTTGATACGTGTGACAGTGTCACACACTGTGCTATCAGAGGATACCAAGATACTTTATGTTTTCATCTGAGGCCCAAGCTGCTAAAGCTCTAGACCACCTGCGGCTTCATAGAAACAATCTGAAAAACTAAAATTACATTTAGAATCTCACCTCGCATATCTTGGATAAATCGTCACTTATGTTTATTTCTTTTCGAATTCGTGTGCGGCACTTTATTGTGTGGTAGGAGCCACACACCATGTTTCTATCTATTAATATAATGTTGTGTATTTATAGTAGCATGTTTAATGCCACACCGCTCCTGAAATAATCTCTTCTAAGGTTGCATCCTCTGTGGCCACACACAATAGCAGACATCTCTGTTGGCACTTAACAACACAAAAGCTGGAGGGCTATTACTTAAGGGCAACATGAGTTCATAAGCAGCACAGCCACCTAAAGTGAGAAGAGTTCACTTATGTGTATCAGGAGGTTGAGGGTGGATAAAAGCAACAGCTAAATTGTAGATATGTACATGGCAGTAACTTTTAATATTCTCTGCATATAATTTTGTGGTTTTCCTGAAACATTCTCTTCAATTTACAGCTTTTGTTTCTAGGCGTGGACACAAATCACTGTCCTGTTAGAGGCAATGATGCACTGCCCTTCAAAATCTACAGAGTGAAAAAATTCCCCCCTACAGGGATGCTCCTAATGCAACTCTCTCCCACTCCCTCGCAGTGTGTACAGTGCATAAAATAACTGGGATACAAAAATAGCCGGCTTGGGTTTAGCGCAATGACAAAAACGTAGCTTTCCTTTTGTGTCAATTGAGACAGGCGCTCAGCACCAATGGGCTTCGGAGGTGGTGGCATATGCTAATGAGGGACAAATGTCCACTGACCGTGACCTTGAGAAACACAGTATAAAGGAGGGCACATCTCACCAAGCTGTTATTTCGTTGTGGTCTTCCTGAGGTTCAGTGGACAACTTTTTGCCTTTGTTTGGTAGGTCGTGTATTACGCATTTTACGCGCGGGTTGGCTGCCCTTTAAAGCGTCTTGTAGAGTAATAATTTCATTTACAGAAGTACAAAAATGCTGTTTACCTCCGCTGGCACGTGTCACTTTACGCGCTGCACGTTTCTTAATTTTTTTGTGCTCGTTTGGTGATAGTGGATCCGCGCTCTTAACGCACAAGCGGTGTTTTTTGTGGCCACGTACAGTTTCCATCAATAACGGAGGGCTGAAGTTACAGAAACAGCTTTGACACAAAAAGAACCACTCACCCTAACGCAAAGCTTTGTTTTCTTACCAAAGGAATTCCTCACCTCGTCTGTGTCACTGGTGCGTCCGGGTTTTGGTGGACCGGCGAGGAGTTGCCACCATGTCGCGCTATGACACGAAGGAGTTCGGGGAGGCTGCACCGTTTTTACGCAAATCTGACCTGGAGCTGCTGTCGGCGCAGACCGTCGCCTTTGATGGTAGGCCTAATACTGAAGGTTTTAAAAAACGGAGCTTTGTAGGACAAATCACATTAAATGTAGTAATATCAGAAATTTGTTTTGTTTTTTTGTTTAATATTAATAATATTAATAATTCAATATCTGTTTAAAATGTAGTTAAATTGAGAAGATGTTGTGAGATGTATTATTTTTGTCAGTGCAGTTTCATCTGTTGAGTTTTTAAAGGGAAACTTTGTTGAAACATGGCATCAATAATATTATTTGGTTTAAGATGTGGAAACAAATTAAACAAAATTACTAAACTGCTTTTGTAAAATATTATAATATAACATGATTTTATTGTATTCTTGTTTTTTGACAGGTACTATATAAATATATATAAAGTTTTAAAATAACTAATAAATGAATAATACACCCGCTGAGCAGAGTATGTTGCATAGACTTGTGGAGAAGTTGTGTAATATTTAATTGTTTTTTTGTTTTTGTTTTTCAAAATTGCCAATATTTGTATATTTGTATCGTGGAAAATTTCCCCTCATCCTCCCACTCACTGCACCCCCTCTGCTGTATGTTAGGTAAGAAGCGAGCCTGGATCCCTGATGAAAAAGAGGCGTACATTGAGATTGAGATCAAGGAGCTCAGCGGTGACAAAGTCATTGTTGAGACCAAAGATGGGAGGGTGAGTGATCACCGCTTTACATTCAGTAATAAAACGGATAAACCTCCTCGACAGTGTGTGCACAGTACAATCCCATGTTCCCCTCCTCATGTCTGCCTGTCCACCATTTAAGACTCTGACAGTGAAGGTCGATGACATCCAGCAGATGAATCCTCCTAAGTATGACCTGATTGAAGACATGGCCATGCTGACACATCTGAACGAGGCCTCTGTGCTGTACAACCTGCGCAGACGCTACTCCGCCTGGATGATCTATGTGAGTGCACCATTATGGACTCCCATGTTCCCTTTATAGGTGTGATTATCCAGATTTAAGCTTGAGCAATGTCAGCTGTGAGTTTAGGTGACTTTAAGTGATGCATCGAAGTGGATTAATATTGTCCTGTTTCCTCAGACCTACTCTGGGCTCTTCTGTGTGACCGTGAATCCATACAAATGGCTGCCTGTCTACACAGCCCCTGTGGTCGCTGCCTACAAAGGCAAACGCCGCTCTGAGTCGCCTCCACACATCTACTCCATTGCAGACAATGCATACAATGATATGCTGCGCAGTAAGTGTTATATCATACAGTACACACACAGATATACTCACCAAATGTTAACACAGACTCATCATGCTGTCTTCTTTTCATCAGATCGTGAGAACCAATCCATGCTCATCACGTGAGTATCAACTGCTTCAAATTCTTCTCTTTTTTTTTGCCTTGTTTCAAGTCAGAAATGAAATTTTTAAAGACATAAAACACATAGACTGTCCACACACAGCCACCTTTACATTTCATATTTTTTCCTCCAAATTTTTCCCTTTTGCTGAAATCTAGTTTCTATTTTTTCCCCTTTTCTTTCTGTTTTGTAACGTGGTAACATGCAGTGTAATGATTTTGATTTACACTACCTTTACCAGTTATGTGACCAGTTTTTACCTGTTGTATGTACATTTTTTCACACTCCTATAGCGGAGAATCCGGTGCTGGCAAAACTGTCAACACGAAACGTGTCATTCAGTATTTTGCCATTGTGGCAGCTCTCGGGGACACACCTGCCAAAAAAGGAGTAAGGCTGATGTGGCAACCCGTATTTTTGTCTCCCAGTTTTTGCTGTATTTTATTTTTATTTTCTTCATTTTTTTGGTCCCAGGAATCCTTCAGTGTATTCCCTTAAAACCTTTTCCATACATTTTCCTCCCTGTCAAAACAGTGAATGTGAGAACTGATTACATTCATGTCTTCACCCTCATGTGTTGTGTCGCCCTTTCCAGCTACTTTACTCTGCTTTCTTATTGATTACGAAACATTTTTTCTTCTCCCCTTTCCATCTTTTTTGCTCCAGATTTTCCATTATCTTTCCCTTTGCTTTGAGTTTTGCTTTTGCCTTTTTTGTTTTGTTTAATATTGATTTTCCCTACCTTTTTCTCCCCTGCGTTCACCACACTTCATCATATAAAACAAGGTGGCCATTGTCTTTTTTTTTTTTTACCACAGCCTTAACAACCAGTATCTAATTTTCCAGTTGGTTATGATGCTCCCCTTTGGTTGTGAAAGCTTTATTCAATCGTGCTTTGAATGATACGACACTCATAGGATTCTCACCGTATTCTTTTGCAGCATGGTCCTGCCACCAAAACAGGGGTGAGTTTAACTGCAGAAAAAAAATAGTTAAACAAAAAATTGTATTTAAAATCAACTATACATTTTTAAAATAATGTGACATTTTACTTTTTTCTCTCAGGGGACTCTGGAGGATCAGATCATTGAGGCGAACCCCGCCATGGAGGCGTTTGGTAATGCCAAAACGCTGAGGAATGACAACTCATCCCGTTTTGTGAGTACCAATAAAAATTCCCTGTAGATAGTATACTGTATATATTCATTGATTCATTGATTCTGTACTATTTGCTGGTTGATTTCTGTAACATTTCATAGATATTTTGTACATTTTCCCACAGGGCAAGTTCATTAGGATCCATTTTGGACCTACTGGCAAACTTGCCTCAGCTGATATTGATATATGTGAGTTAACAGTCAAACAAATTGTATTTGTCATATTTTTTCTTCTTGTTTCAAATCTAATATGAATATTTTCCTTCAGATCTCTTGGAAAAATCCAGAGTGATATTTCAGCAGCCTGGGGAAAGGAGCTATCACATCTACTACCAGATCATGTCGCAGAAGAAGCCAGAACTGTTAGGTGAGTCACTCATGCTGCTTTAGATATTTTATTACGTACTACAGCATAACTGGGATGTGATCCTGTACATTCTTTGTTCCAGACATGCTTCTGGTGTCCTCCAACCCATATGACTACCACTTCTGCTCCCAGGGCGTGACCACTGTGGAGAGCTTGGATGATGGACAGGAACTGATGGCCACTGATGTAAGAGCTCGGGAGAGGAATTCAGCAGCTTTTTAACGCATTACATCCAGTAGATTTATGAAGTTGTTAGATTACTTTTCTCTGCTTCTTTACAGAATGCCATGGACATCCTCGGCTTCCTGCCCGATGAGAAGTACGGCTGCTATAAAATAGTTGGAGCCATCATGCACTTTGGCAACATGAAATTCAAGCAAAAGCAGCGCGAGGAGCAGGCAGAGGCTGATGGCACTGAAAGTGAGAGCCAGTGATGAGACATTTGCCACAAAAACAACAATTTGATTCAAAAGCAAGTTTGTGATTTTTTTTTCTGTTTGGTCACCAGGTGCAGACAAAGCCTCATACCTGATGGGAGTCAGTTCAGCTGACCTCATCAAGGGCCTCCTCCACCCGAGGGTGAAGGTGGGGAATGAGTATGTGGTGAAGGGACAAAATGTCGAACAGGTGAGGAGACGCAATGTCTGCTGTCCGTGTTATTTTACTGCAGTGTGAGACAACAAAGCCATCAATATATCAGCTATAGAAAAGCAGGACTGCAGTGTGGAATTAAAAAATGTATGTGTGTGTTTAGCCTTGCTTCGTTTGGCTAGATGACTGGTATGCTGATGAGGGACAGCTTCTTAATCCTCAGTCGATCGATACACTCGCCACTCAACATGCACTAGAATCCGGTATCTAAGCAACAGAGGCTATCCATGTGAATGACAGCAATATTCCTCCTGTTCGTGTGTGTGTCTATTTGTGCGTGGGTGCGGTAGGTTATCTACGCGGTTGGTGCTCTGGCCAAAGCCACGTATGACCGCATGTTTAAATGGCTTGTGGGAAGAATCAACCGGACCCTGTACACCTCCCTGCCTCGCCAGTACTTCATAGGAGTCCTGGACATCGCCGGGTTTGAGATCTTTGAAGTAAGTTGATCCCTACTGCAATTATTTTTCACAGATTAGAGTTATATTTATAAAAAAATTAAAATGTTTGTGCCTCAACTTTTCCTATTGGGATAAATTAGCTGCACTACAGGATGAACCTCTGTGACATATTCTTATGTTTTTCATGCTGTTCTCTTCTAATGCATCCTCTGAACACCTGTTCCTCTTTCATCGCAGCTCAACAGCTTTGAGCAGCTGTGCATCAACTTCACAAATGAGAAACTGCAACAGTTTTTCAACCACCACATGTTCATCCTGGAGCAGGAGGAGTACAAGAGGGAGGGCATTGAATGGACCTTTATTGACTTCGGACTGGACCTTCAAGCTTGTATTGATCTCATTGAAAAGGTAAACAAAGTGTTTTATCCATGATGGATAAAGCTTAATGGTTAAAGGTGTATTCGACTAACACTCTGCTCTTCCTCCAGCCGATGGGTATCATGTCCATCCTTGAAGAGGAGTGCATGTTCCCAAAAGCCACAGACAACAGCTTTAAAGCCAAGATGTATGATAATCACATTGGCAAATCGCCTAATTTCCAAAAGCCACGGCCAGACAAGAAGCGCAAATATGAGGCCCATTTTGAGCTGGTGCACTATGCTGGGGTGGTAAGTGCATTCTCACTAAAGGCCAGAGATGTGCCACAGCATTAATCCTTAAATACATAATTCAGTCATTTGGCTGTCGCTCCTGTTTTTTCAGGTACCATATAACATTATTGGCTGGCTGGACAAAAATAAAGACCCACTGAATGAGACGGTGGTGGCGTGTTTCCAGAAGTCAGCCAATAAGCTGCTAGCCTCTCTGTACGAGAATTATGTCGGCTCAGACTCAGGTACAGTAAACAGTATTCTGACAGAGGACTATAGTATACAGAGGACATCTAAAGGAGGTCAAATTAATCATCTCTGCGATTCCCTCACAGTATCTGACCCCAAGCCTGGCTTCAAGGAAAAGAGGAAGAAGGCAGCCTCGTTCCAGACTGTGTCTCAGCTTCACAAGGTGAGACACCACAGGTTCCATTACTGATGCAGACGGCGTTTATTCCAGACAACATTCAGTGTTGTGTATGCCGTGAGAAACTGTGGGCATCACTGGACAGATGGGATGGAGGCAGTTAAGACTTGCAGTGATGTTTAGGGCAATGATCACATGAACATCACTTTAAGTCTGTGCTGGCTCCTCTCTCATTACATCAAGGAGTTCACGTGTGAGGAACACACAAAGAGTTTGTTGTTATGTTTTCTCACAGACTGATGTTTTAATAGTAGAAAATAATTTTTTTAATGGTTTGATTTAACTCAATTTGCTCTATTTTTCCTTTCCTCCAGGAAAATCTGAATAAGCTGATGACCAACCTCCGCAGCACCCAGCCTCACTTTGTTCGCTGCATCATCCCTAATGAGACCAAGACTCCAGGTAACACATAGCACAATCACCACATATCATCAGGAGCTTATCAAGTCGGTCTAGTCTCAAGTTTGAAACCTGTTCTGCGCAGGGATCATGGATCCATTCTTGGTGCTGCATCAGCTGCGCTGCAACGGTGTGCTGGAGGGTATCAGGATCTGCAGAAAGGGATTTCCCAACCGCATCCTCTACGCTGAATTCAAACAGCGGTACAGCTCACTCTTTGGATATCGTGGCATGGACTTTGAATCGTAGCAAAAATCAGTCCTGAAAAAGAATCTTTTATTCATTTATTCAGCTACCGCATCCTGAACCCTCATGCCATCCCAGATGATAAGTTTGTGGATAGCAGGAAAGCTGCAGAGAAGCTCCTGGCCTCGCTGGATATCGACCACAACCAGTATAGATTTGGACACACAAAGGTAGGAGGAAGCAGTGCATGTACTTGTGAATGGCAAAATCTCGTCCTCTTCAATGGTGCTGTTTTCAGTTAGCCGTTAAGACATTGTTTCCTTTTGCATTCCTCATCTCTTACAGGTGTTCTTCAAGGCAGGCCTGCTGGGTCACCTCGAGGAGCTGAGGGACGAGCGTTTAGCCAAAGTTCTTACATTGCTGCAGGCAGTCGCTCGTGGCAAAATCATGAGGCTGGAGCTGCAGAGGATGATGGAGAGGAGGTAAAAAGACCAAAGTGACTTTCACTTTTGTCACCAAAATCACTATTTATATGAACCTGATTAAACATAGAATAGTATTCATAGGCACAGGAAAGCCTTTTACACCACCACCACCCCTTCGCTTCCCCAACAGTTGCTTCTCTGAACAGGTTCAATAGCAACACGATCAGCCGCAAGCCTTTCAGCTTGTGATACACTATACCTTAGTGTTCACTCCCTCGCTCTAGAATGTGAGGCATGCAAGGGCAGTGTTATCGGCGTGTGTGAGGCGTGTGCTTGCCCTTGTATGGTTACCAGGCATGTGTGTGGCCTTACTGTTAATAAGGGCTCCATCCCTCACTCCCTCAAACACACGCACACACACACCCTTCATGCAGGTCTTCGGCTATTCTCTCTATCCACTCTCTCTAAATTAAACAATGCTGACGGTGTCCTCAGAACCAGGTGGCGACATGTGTCAAGTGGCAGCTGCTCGGGCCCTCCCTAAAAATACAACCCCGGCCCCCTCCGTGCCCGATGGCCCCTGGCCCCTTTTGTCCGCGGCGCCTGTACTTGTAAGTGAGTGCATTGGTGAGATATGTGGCGGGTGACAGAGGATTTAAGTCGGCCGTTGGACAGAGGGCTTTAGTTTCTAAATAAACACAGACGCTCACCTTTGAGAGGCACCCGGCATGGAGTCATGTCAAAAATGCAATCAACTCCCCCACCCTCATTCAGTCACCTCCCACCCCGACGTGTACACGCTCACTCAAACTCACCCTCTGACCACTGACGGGAAGTCCTTGACCAGTGTGCTCTGGGTCCATATTTAGGGCTGTGAGACGCCATTCTACTGAGACTAAATCAATCTGGTAACCCTTTTTGGTCACAGTCATGAAACATCAAAAGCAGCATTAGGTGTATGATTTCATGGCGCATCCTTCAGTGTATGATTAGATACAAGGGAGTGGATCGTTGCAGGATAAGTGCCAAAAATTAGGCACCAAGGAGAAGCAACTAAATAAATAGACGGGGAACTCCCGGATAAATCTTTGACCTTCTTCTCTTTACTTGAACCTCACATGATGTTCCAGACATGTTCATTTGTATTTAAACTGGAAGTTAGATTAACATTATTAACTATACAAAATATTTTTTATATCAGAGTTAGGTAACTTTGGTCAACTTTTGCATTTGTCCACTTTTAGCCATCTAGTTCAACTGTTTACATTATTATTACTATATATTATAATATATATTTATTACTTTCTTGTTTTCACATACATTTAAACCACAGAAATATATCCTGGGGTATAAACATACCTGACCTAAAATCACTGTTTGTTTTCAACCTGACAAGAACATTTATTGGTAGAAAAATCTTCATGCCTCCATCACCTTTTTTATTTTTATTTAATCCTGTTTCCAGGGAGGCTCTGATGATCATCCAATGGAACATCCGGGCCTTCAATGCTGTGAAGCACTGGCCCTGGATGAAGCTCTTCTTCAAAATTAAACCTCTACTAAGGAGCGCGGCCACTGAGAAAGAGCTGGCCGCTCTCAAGGTGGAGCTGGCCAAGCTTAAGGAGGCTCTAGAGAAATCTGAAATCAAGCGCAAAGAGCTGGAGGAGAGGCAGGTCAGCCTGATCCAAGAGAAGAACGACCTCTCTCTTCAGCTACAGGCAGTAAGTGGCACTCATCACTGTGGCACATATACCATAGCAGTATGGGAATGCACTGATCACATGCTCTGTCTCCCCTGTCTACCATAGGAGCAGGACAATCTGGCAGATGCAGAGGACCGCTGTGACCTTCTCATCAAAACTAAGATCCAACTGGAGGCTAAAGTAAAAGAATTAATGGAGAGGCTGGAGGACGAGGAGGAGATGAGCTCTAATGTGCTCGCCAAGAAGCGCAAGCTCGAGGATGAGTGCGCCGAGCTGAAGAAAGACATCGACGATCTGGAGATCACTCTGGCTAAAATAGAAAAGGAGAAACATGCCATCGAGAACAAGGTAAGGAAATGCGAGAGCAGGAGAAGGAGAGCAGTGAGTTGCCTCCAGATGGCGCCAAGAGGCCACAGTAAGAGCCACAGCGCATGATTTTAGAAATAAAAATAAAACAATTTTTTTACAAATACATTGTTCCTCTGGCTCACAGGTGAAGAACCTGATTGAGGAAATGGCAGCTTTGGATGAAACCATACTGAAGCTGACCAAGGAGAAGAAGGCTCTCCAGGAGGCTCATCAGCAGACTCTGGATGACCTACAAGCAGAGGAAGACAAAGTCAACGCTCTGACCAAAGCAAAGGCAAAGCTGGAGCAACAAGTAGATGATGTGAGTTCATCACCAGACAAACAAACAAGAATTATACTGTTATGTAATTTAGTCCACGGGTGGTGACATATCACATACATAATATATAACGTTTTTCTACCCCAGCTGGAGGGCTCACTGGAACAAGAGAAGAAGCTGCGTATGGACCTGGAACGGGTCAAACGTAAGCTGGAGGGAGATCTGAAACTCTCTTTGGAGTCTGTTATGGACTTGGAGAATGACAAGCAGCAACTTGAAGAGAAGCTGAAAAAGTGAGTTCTCATATATTCACTGTTCTTGTTCACATGAAATGTTACCTTGCTATTAAGAAGTAAAGATTAACAAGGATCTGTTAAATGTTTTCTATCAGGAAAGACTTTGAAATGAATGAGTTGAGCACACGGATTGAAGATGAGCAAGCCTTGGTCAATCAGCTCCAGAAGAAGATAAAGGAGCTACAGGTACAAACTGGTCTTCTAATCTCTAAGAGAGCAGTTATGAAACATAACTTCAACAAAATAACTAACAGTTGCTTTCCTCCAGGCTCGTACAGAGGAGCTGGAGGAGGAACTGGAAGCCGACCGGGCTTGCAGGGCCAAAGTGGAGAAGCAACGTAGTGATGTGGCTCGTGAGCTGGAAGACCTGAGCGAGCGCTTGGAGGAGGCTGGTGGGGCCACCTCAGCCCAGATTGAGATGAACAAGAAGAGAGAGGCCGAATTTTTAAAAATGCGGAGAGACCTGGAGGAAGCCATGCTGCACCACGAGGCCACAACGGCAGCCTTGCGGAAGAAGCATGCCGATAGCGTTGCAGAGCTGAGCGAGCAGATTGACAGCCTGCAGCGAGTCAAGCAGAAGCTTGAGAAGGAGAGAAGCGAGGCCAAGATGGAGGCTGATGATCTGGCCTCTACTGTGGAGCAGCTCTCCAAGGGCAAGGTAAATGGAAAAAAAGAGGATAAGCACACTAAAAGATTAAAAGTAGTATGGGACTAAAAAAAAATTCTATCTCTTGTGTGCAGGCCACTTCAGAGAAGATGTGCCGTCTGTATGAAGACCAAATGAACGAGGCTAAAGCCAAGGCTGACGAGCTCCAGAGGCAGCTCAATGAAGCCAACACCCAAAGGGCCCGTGCTCAGGCTGAGAGTGGTAAGGAACTTTCATTTTTATCATAGATCTCTCAAACAGACTTCACAGAGTGGTTAGTAACACAGACATCCCCTTCTCATGTAGGTGAGGTGAGCAGGAAGCTTGAAGAGCGTGAATCAATGGTCTCCCAGCTCCAGCGTGCCAAGAACTCCTTCAGCCAGAATGTTGAGGAGCTCAAGAAACAGCTGGAAGAGGAGAATAAGGTCAGCTCCTTATCCCTGCATTAGTCAGCCATTGATATTCACAAACCGGTAGATGCCTCTGCAGAAATTCAGTTTTTCCAGTCTGACTAATTGCTCTTCACTATCATGATTGGTCTCTAAAGGCTAAGAATGCCTTGGCCCACTCGCTGCAGTCATCTCGACATGACTGTGATCTTCTGAGAGAGCAGTATGAAGAGGAGCAAGAGGCCAAGGGTGAACTGCAGAGAGCTCTGTCTAAGGCCAACGCCGAGGTGGCTCAGTGGAGGACAAAGTATGAAACTGATGCCATCCAGAGGACCGAGGAGCTGGAGGAAGCCAAGTGAGTGAGATGTGTTTTTTTACGTACAGAATCAAATGGTACACAATGATTGTTTGAATGCATGAGCTCCAATTCTGTTTGCTTCTCATTAGGAAGAAACTGGTGACACGTCTGCAGGAATCTGAAGAGATTATGGAGGCTTCCAATGCCAAGTGTTCTTCCCTGGAGAAGACTAAGCATCGGCTCCAGACAGAGATTGAGGATCTGATCATTGACCTGGAACGCGCCAATGCTGCAGCTGCTGCCCTGGACAAGAAGCAACGCAACTTTGACAAGGTATTCATTTACAGCCTCAGTTACAGAGTATTAGTTTTGCTGTCTTCATTATTAGAAGAACATCAATTTTGCTCTACTGGAAAAATTGTTTTCTCTCCTCCAGGTGCTGGCTGAATGGAAACAGAAGTATGAAGAATGCCAGTCAGAGCTGGAGATCTCTCAAAAAGAGTCTCGTGGCCTGAGCACTGAGCTCTTCAAACTGAAGAACTCCTACGAAGAGACCTTGGATCATCTGGAGACCATTAAGAGGGAGAACAAGAACCTCCAAGGTACCTCCCATGAATACCCAGTTAGAAGTTAGTTCTACCTTGATGTTGTACAAAATATAAAATATTTTCTGCTGCTCCCCCAGAGGAGATCACTGACCTGACAGATCAAATCAGTCAGGGAGCAAAAACCATCCACGAGCTGGAGAAAATGAAGAAGGGTCTGGAAATGGAGAAAACTGAGATTCAAGCTGCCCTGGAGGAAGCTGAAGTAAGTCTGATGGGCTCTCGCTTCCTCATTCTTCTTGTTTGGAGTATTTTTAACAGGAAACTACAGAATACCTTCAAGCATTAAGTGCCTGTCTCTCTATCTGCCTGTCTGTCTCAGGGCACTCTGGAGCATGAAGAAAGCAAAACTCTCCGCATCCAGCTGGAGCTTAATCAGATGAAGTCTGATGTTGACAGGAAGCTGGCAGAGAAGGATGAGGAACTTGACAACCTTCGGTGAGATTCACTGATTACTCTTTTTGTTCTACTTTAAGGCAGTTTTCTCACTTTTCTCTCCATGACGTGTCTTGTTTTCTAGTCGTAAACACCAGAGATCACTGGAGTCCATGCAGGCCACCTTGGATGCCGAGGCCAAGTCTCGCAACGAGGCAGTGCGCTTGAAGAAGAAGATGGAGGGAGACCTGAATGAGATGGAGGTGCAGTTGAACCATGCCAACAGGCTGGCTTCAGAGTCCCAGAAACTCCTGAGAAACCTGCAAATTCAGATCAAGGTGTGTCCATCTAGCAGCCAGACGATGAACTTACCTGATGAGACAGACTCAATAGGACATGGAACATCAATATCTAACAATATCTTAAAGTCTTTTTCTTGAACTTAATTTGTGACTCCAGGACGTTCAGTTGGAACTTGATGAGACTGTTCACCAGAACGAGGAGCTGAAGGAGCAGGTGGCGGTAACAGAGCGCCGCAACAACCTGCTGGCTGCTGAGGTGGAGGAGCTCAGGGCGCTGTTGGAGCAGAACGACCGTGCACGCAAGCTAGCTGAACATGAGCTGCTTGAGGCCTCAGAGAGAGTCAACCTGTTGCACTCTCAGGTAGAAAGATGCATGCAATGCATTTATGAATAAATCAATTTAAATATATAAATGGGAAGAACAAAGGATGGTCGCTTACTCTCAGTAAAGGGGCATATAGAGAGTATTTTGTTTTCCAAGCTACCCAGTTTTTGTGGTCGGTAGCTGAAGGTTTTTCCAGACCACTCTCTGGCTTAGCTGTTCCAATTATTGATGGTTTGTAAGGTTACAAGTGTTCCAACTCGTGCTTCCCAGTTTCTTTTTTTGAAAAACAAGATGAACTGACATTTTAATCCTGAGGGGATTCTTGACTTGTTTTCTCCAGAACACTGGACTGATCAACCAGAAGAAGAAGCTGGAAAACGATCTGTCCATGCTGTCAAATGAGGTGGACGATGCTGTGCAGGAGTGCCGCAATGCAGAGGAGAAGGCCAAAAAGGCCATCACCGATGTAAGATCTTAGATATAAAGTGATATGTAAATATAAAGTGCATGATATAATAGATATTAAGATATGAAGATATGTCCAGTACAAAATCTAGTGTCTTTGCTGTATTGAGAGTAATCTCAATACAGCCTTGTTAGTTCCATTCCAGCTGGCAATTACTTAATGTCCATTTTAACACGGATCCTCTAAATGTATAGGCAGCCATGATGGCAGAGGAGCTCAAGAAGGAGCAGGACACCAGTGCCCATCTGGAGAGAATGAAGAAGAACATGGAGCAGACCATAAAGGATCTGCAGATGCGCCTGGATGAAGCTGAGCAGATCGCCCTCAAGGGCGGAAAGAAGCAGGTCCAGAAGCTGGAGGCCAGGGTGAGAAACGAGACAAATGTTTATGTAGTCACTGTCCTACCTTATAATCCTTGTCATGTGTAATGAGTGAACTGGAAATGTCCTTTACTGGTAGGTCAAAGAACTGGAGACTGAACTGGACGCTGAACAAAAGAAAAGCCAAGAGTATCAGAAGGTTGTTCGCAAGTATGAGAGGAGGATCAAAGAGCTCTCCTACCAGGTAAACCACCAATCTGCATGCACATAGAGCATGCTGTGTACAATATGAATGCATGTTGTTTAATTTTACAAACTGAAAGCTCCCTGTGCTGTTTTGTGCAGGCTGAGGAAGACAAGAAGAACCTGGTCCGACTGCAGGACCTCATTGACAAGCTTCAGGTGAAGGTGAAGAGTTACAAGAGACAGACTGAAGAAGCGGTGAGTCCACTATCAGTGATTAGTGATAAATGATCATAGATGGAGAGCTTGAGTGTTTCATATAGTAAGTGCTTCTCATTAGTTCACTGTACACTAATGGTTTCCTTGGTTTTCTCCTCTCTGCAGGAGGAGCAGGCAAACACCAACCTGTCTAAGTACAGGAAGCTTCAGCATGAGCTCGACGATGCAGAGGAGAGGGCTGACACGGCCGAAACGCAAGTCAACAAGCTCCGGGTTCGCACCCGTGACCAAGTTAGCAAGGTTAGCAAACTGCATACATAATTCCTTTTATATGACAGTATGCTGCTCAACTGTGTGACCTTTGGAAGTATTTATTAAAATTAGCCAGAGGGCTTTATAACAAGAACTAATCTTAGAAGAGACTGGATGTAATCCTCTGTTGAAGATGACCTCACATAGCCCACTCGTGATCTCCAGTGTGGTCATGATTAACTCCATGACACTGTGTATGTGGTTGCTAATAAACATCCCTGTCTTGTGTATTTCAGCTTGCTGAGTGATGTGTTGAGGCTGAACGCTGCGGCCAAACATATCACAGCCGGCCAGCTGCAACAGCTGTGTTCGACTGTGAGGACACTTCTAAATAAAAACTTTTAAACCTTTAAATATGACTGTCTTTTTTCCCCTCCCAGTGTAAATATGTGATAAAGATAGAAATCCCACAAGGAAGGTCTAAAGAAGAATTTATTATATTATTAATTTGACAAAAAGCTGTTAAATAAGGAAAATGAAGTTCAATATCAGCAATAGAGGAGGAACATGGGGGTGAAAGTTGGTTACAGAATCATATTAGACGTGAAATTGAAACATGAATCTTTGATAGTTTGATGGTGAAACAGAGTTAGAAAGAGATTAAGACTGGAGTGAATTTTTAAACACAACCATGAGAGATTGTATGCATTATTCAACACCAGAGCAAATAAAAAAAAACAAACATGGGTTGCCATCTAAAATGAATGAATGATTTAGATTTTACACCATGAATATAATCCACTGTAATCCATCTTGTAAAGGTCACTCTTTTCAACAAGCACTATAGATGCTGTCCATCATGGCGAGGTTAAACACAATCATATCTGATAGAAAAAAGAAGCACCACATGGTCTGAGTGTTGAAAGTGAATGTAGGACTGGTTGCAAAACATGCCAAACATTACACAAATCTCCACTTAATCAAATCAAAATATCAGGGGTCTAAAATAAAAACCATAGAAGTGTTGTATTTAACACTATGCAGCATGTTCTTGGCCAAGGGGAAAACATTTCACCATTGTCTATACAAACTATTGAATGAAATCTAAGGCTTACTAGGAGCATCACACCACATACAGCATAACTGTTGAGAACCAATTCTCTTGTGCATCGTACAGAAGGATCACGCTCTGAAAAATCAGATCACAAAAGCTACAGAAGTCAAGGTTCAGTGATTGTTTATATAGTTGCTCAAGAAGAGCACTCACAACATTCACGTTTTCATACCAACAACCTCATTTACTTCAATGGTGAGAAGAGAGATCTGGATCAATGATGACAACACGATCAGTGCTAAAAATGTAACACCACTGTTGATGCGTCAGATCACATCATGTTACCAATAAATCGTTATTTCAGAGAAAGTGAGAATCTGTAAGAGAGAAGCACTAGTTCAAGTGTTGTTGCATTAACTTCACTGCAAAGCACAAAAGATGAACTAAGTATGTGCACACCCATCGAGAGATTTAAGACATGCTGAATGAAAGCTAGGGGAGAAAAAGAGGAAACATTTCTGGTTAATTAGCTTTTAAGCAAATCAAAGGCTTTCAAAGTGTAAAGGACATTTGTGTTTGCATCCCAAGGCGGCATAGCACTACTAACTCATGGCATCAGGGGCCAAGTGTAGAAATGCCCTTATACATTCACATGAACATGTATTATGACTCGTGACATGCTGGGAGTAAAACTGTACACTTGTCATTAGAAGTGGTTTGATCTGTACGGCGTCAGGATAAAATATGAGGTAGCTCATCCTGTTGTACTTATCTCAGGTTGGGTCTGTTTGAAATTTGAGACACCAAAGATCTGTTCAGCTTTGCATCTTCCATTTCCACAAAACTGCTGCACATTCAAACCATGGACGCATCATCAACACAGCCGTGCCTTCTGCTTCATCTTTATCCAAACTAAAGATCAAGTGGTGCCATGCAAAGAGAGCCATCACATAGAAAGATTGTCATTCTCAGCTTGTAGTCAAAGATTTTAAGAAATCCCAGAAACCAGAGAAAGTGGTGAACCTTCAGTCCAGTGCTGATGATGCTTGGCAGAAGGCTAGTTCACATAAACGTTGCGTGGACTGGAACAATGAAAGTGGTATCTTAACACTAGCGCCTGCATAGTTTATTCTTGTCCAAAAGCATCTCTCACAACATGGATACAAATTCAGTTACAAAATCAAAGTTTTTAATCAACAAATGTGTTAAAATATAATAAACAAAAACAATTTCTTCTGTGCAATGTTTTATTCTACAGTTTATCCAGAGCTAAAAGCCATTGTTTTCAACAAAGACAAAAGTAAATCAACAAAAAATAACCTGGTAAAGAAACAAGTCCCTGGGTGAAGCTTCTGAAGCCACAACAGAGTGGATGGTTTTATGTGAGAGGAGCGCCATGTTGAAACATGTCAGCCGGCTCACAAGCTACCTAAATGTGCTGAGTAGAGCCAGAAAGCACCGATCGACGATAGCCACCTAATAAAATAGACCCACAGACAGGTTAAATGAAAATGCTGTTCATTGAGAGACCCCTGCAAAAACTCCAATGTCACCAGGCCCCCACACACAGGTCAGGTTTGCGGAGTGGCATGAAGTCAGAGCGTGTAGGTAGTGGGAGAGTGAGGCCGGGGACTCCTGGCAGCCTTGTAATGCACCACTGCACATCCTGGGTGCTGGGTTACGATGTAGTCTGTGGCCAACCAAGTCCACGTGAAAATCTTTTTTTTCCTTTTTTTCTAACAATTTGTTGAATCATACGTATTTTTTTTGTCATAGAATTTTGTATAGGTTATATAAAAGGCTCTATTTGAATTGCACCTAAAGCAAACAACCAATGCAGGTGTCATTTCTCAAGGTCCCTCAATTGTCTGTTAAAAGATGTGGACGATCTGGGGTGGGCGCACAGGTTATCCCCCTCTTCCTTTAAAGAAGAGGACGGTAACTTGAGAAGATGACAGCCACGCAAATTTACGTCCCTCACGTCTGTGAGACAGCCTCCATGCGAAGGTACTGACAGCAAACAGGTGAGTCTTTACATCCAGAACGCAGTCACAAAGCACCTGGACGGCTCAGGTCAGGGGAGTCATCACCCGCTTTAGGTGTCCATGCTCCCTGTGCCCCTCTGCCCTGTCCCACCCACCCAGCACACTGAGTGCACACACTGAAGGTCAATCTTCCAGCAGGTCTCTGTCCAGATCCATGAAGGGCTCATCAATGTAGCTCGCTATGGCACACAGAGAAGTCCTGTCTGAGCCCAGCAGCACTGACACCGTCTCCTTCCAGTAGCTGAAAGGGATACAGGAGCTCTGAGGAGGGAAAGCAAAAGAATTTAGAGCTAAATCGAAATTAGTACAGCAGTATGTGGTAATGGTTACTAACTGCTATTAGCTTTAAGCTCAGCAAAGAAATCAGCCAGTGTAATCTTGGATTTACATATATGTATATTAAGATGATAATTTCAGCATTCAATAATAGAATGAATGTTTTTTTCTAATGTTATGGTGGTGTACATGTGAAAAACATAAACCATCGTTAATGGTAAAGCAGCAATGATTGCTATTTTTGACCACTTGGGGGCAGCAGAACAAGCAAACACATAACACTGACATCACCTTTTAAAGTTGTTATGGCCCATTTAAGCATTCAGCAGTTGCAGAACATCATCAACATTATTTAAAGCTGCATATCTGGTGAATGTTTAAGTCCCACCCAACCAAAATATCTGGCTCTTCAGCTGCTAAGTGGCCCAGTATACATCATGAGCGTGAAGTAAAACCAAAAGATCGAGAAAGTTTAAGAAGTGAAAGTTATTGAAGTGAAGTCACCTCACATCACGTGTCACTGTGGAGCAGCACTCAAAGCACTTGTATGTCCTTGTTTTCATAGCATGTATGATGTGATCTCCCTTTCAGAATGTTTTGAAAGGCTGACAGCGAAGTGACTGAATCCAAACTGTACACGCCGAGAGGAGATTCACACATCGGGCTGCTGATTCGCTGCAATGCAGCCGTTTTAGACTTTGGTGAAATTGGGGTATTTAACATTGCTTCAACTGTGTGCAGGAAGGAGCTACTCACATTCTCCAGACAGGTGCTGTCTTTGTCCTTGTTGAGGTAGTGGCGCTGCCAGAAGCGTAGTAGGTTGTGAAAGTTGTTGAGCAGGCAGCCCGGGTACTTCTCTGCATACTCCTTCTCCCGCAGGGCGTTGAGGTAGAAGGGCAGTTTAGCCTTTCTTCTGGCCAGCATCAAGATCACCAAACTGGTGTTTAAACAGCTCACGTTCTCCTGCAGGAGAAAGGAGATGGATGCACAAAGAACAAGATTTGAACAACAATTAGTAAGGAGTGTCTATAGTGATACAAAATAGTCAATGCTTGTGAGTAACGGAGTTTCCCTGAATACATGTGACGTGAAAATGAAACAAGACCTGTGTGAGCGTCTGTACGTTGATGATGTTGATCAGTCGAAAGAGGAAGGACAGCCTGTTCTCAACTCTGGCCATGTAAGACAACAGGCAGCACTCAGAAAGTACCTCGACCACTGGAAATAAATACACAACAAAATGTATGTTTCATGAGGGAAAAAATGTTCCTTTTATTTGTGATCTTGAAACAGGGGTTTTGAGTGTGAACTTTATTTAACACGTAGTACTTTTTGCTTTTGCTGTTGATTTCTGACAAGTTCTCTGGCCCAGACATGATTTCACTAACTTCTCTTTTCTGGATTACCTTTGACGTCTTCAGTCTGGCTCTCAAAGCGGTCCAATGAAAGGACGATGCAGCGCACCAACATGTTAGAGTCCACAAGAGAACTGTTGATCTGCGTCAGGAAGGTCTGAAACTACAGGAGAGAATTCAAGTATACTCTTAGACACGCGTTCATCCACCAAACAAGCTGAGAAACTAATTAACCATTTTTTTTGTAAATCATACAAAAGAAACAGTATACAACTGTACCTTCTCTGGAGTGTTAACATATTTGTTGAATCTTTTGAAGGCATCGATGTTGAACTTCATGAGCTCTCCAAGCAGATCAAAGTAGCTCTGTAGGACATCGCGAGATGTACAGCCGCTGTCTATGATGCAGAACAGGATGTGCTGTCGAGGGATGAAAAGCAGAAACTGAGCAGCTATTCATTTAACAAACAAACATAAAAGTGCAATATCTTTCATGGATGATGAGAAAAACAAGCTGTGGTTGGAGTTTTACCTCTAGTAGTCCCCTCTTCAGGAGGAACATTTGGTCTGCATAGGAGGTGGCTCCTCTGAGAAAACTTTCCACTGCCCTTGCCTGCCAGAATCTACATACAGAGAGAAAAAGGCTCAGCAGAGTTAAAAAACAAACAAAAAAACCCTTCTCTTTCAAGATAAGCTGCTGTTGTTGAAGTCGCTGACCTGAACGACGAGTCTGGAGGCTCCCTCTTCATGACAGTGAGGATGCGTGTAAGGAGACCCTTCTTCCCATCACACACTAGGCTTCTATCTGTGTTGACCAAAGCTTCCACCTCGGGGATGTTAGCCTTCATGGATATGGCACTCAGTTCATTCAGCTCCTGGCTATTCAGCAGGAGGTATTTGTTCCTGAAAGACAAGGCAAACGTTTCAAACCACAAGCAAACTTTAAAAAGGAGAAGTCAGACCCAAGAGAATTTAATTATGGATCACTTACTCGTGATGATCGCTGAAACTCTGAAGTAGCCGCAGAAATTGGATTTTAAAGGATATTTCCTGCACAAAGAGAATAAAGAGTGTCAGTGGTTATGTCTAACTTTAAAATGTTTCACTCAACAGTCCGGGAGAGAGTCGAGTTAAAAGTTCATACTGGACTACAGTCGCAATTCTCATTCTGGCCATGCACCACATGATTTGAAGCCGTGTATTTTCTCCAGATCAGCTTGTCAAACAGGTTGTTGAGCCCCGGGATGAGCCGGAACTCAGCCAGCATCTTGTGCACCTGTGTGAGGGCACAATACAGGTGTCAGTGAAACACACAGCTTAGCGCAGCTGAAAACTCAAGCAGGGAAGACGTGTTCTGTTAGGTACCTGGTTCCTCTGTCGGCCCATAAGAAGGACACACAGCACATAGAGCACTTCAACTTTATACATGATCTCATGGACGATCTTCATAGACTGAGGCAGTCGATGTCTCAGAGGGCTGGTGGCAAGTGAACTCTCATCTGATGATTCTGAAGGTGAAGAGGGAAAAAACAAAACAATCTCAGTCAAAACTGATAGGATTTAAGTAGTGTGATGATTTGGCAGCAGAAGTGGGCTGTTGTCTCACCTGTGCTGCTTTGCTCAGCCTCCTCAGTGGCCATCTGCATGAGGGCATCCAGCACGAGAGCATTGTCCAGCCAGGTGTACCAGTCCTCCAGCTCCTGCAGGAAGTTAGCTCCCGTGGCCTCAGACACCTTCCTAGTGGCCAGCTTACACAACCGCTCAATGAAGCCAGGGATGTTCAGCAGGGTCACTGTTGGAGAAAAATAGTAATAGTTCATTTACTGATCAATTATTTTAGAATGGCACAAAATATATTATGTAGTCAACGTACCCTGGTTGACCTCTGCCCGTGAGGGGCTAGCATTGCGTTTCTGCTGTGCATTTTTGGCCAACAGGGTGTGCTTATCATCATTTCCAACATCTGGTTCTGAGATGGTGACAGACAGGATGCGGCAGAAGTTGGCTAGCTGTTGTTGGTCAAAGCTTTGGACCAGGCCTGACAGGTTGGGGATGCCCTCTAACTGAATCATCTCCTGAAAGATGCAAATATATGAACCGTCAGACAGAATTACATTGACATGTGACATCTGAACACATAACATGCTCGAAGATTGACCCTGACTGAATTTGCTATCGTTCAGTACATGGAGAAAAGCTAAAAAAAATAAAAACACAATTTACTTCATTCATTTAGGAACCCAGCATCAAACAAGCAGCTTAACAGATAAAGAGTCAGTTATGTTCTGAATATGTTCCCCACCCCATGATTGTTGCAATGATTCATCTGAACTACTGAAGATGTTTTGATCTATTTTTATCTGAAACGCTCAGGACAGGTTATGTGAAGTAAAATCATTTTCTACAGATAACTTCCTTAGACATGCCTAGATATGCCTAAGCACACATTATCTTCTCTGGGACTACTAAATAAAGACACTGTAGTGCTGGAACAATGTCTATTTTTTGCAAAGACGTTTTGTTGTGTACAAGTAATTTTTGAGGAGATGCACAAGCTACAAGTGTCTACAAAGTATTTTAAAAGATATGATGAATCACAAGTGAGACATCAAGGTTCATGCAAATTAACAAGACACCAGACTACACAGTACTCATCGCTTGTCATGTTTCTACATGCTCGGCATAGATAGTGACATGCATTTTAAAACAAAGAATATCAAGAGAGATTCAAGCAGAGCGCATGATGCTAAAATTAAAGCACGGTGTGACATTAGGGCGTTAGCAACTCTGCCAGGAACAATCATTCTGGCATCTGAGGTGTCTGTACATGGACAACAGAGCTAGCTGATAACAAAACAAATGTATCAGCAGAGCACAGATTAACAGAGGCTGTTATTTCCACAGAAAAATTAATGATGACTTAAACTGATATTCAAGGTATTTAAGATCACGGCTTGCCAATTGTGTCACCACAAAGTGACTAGAGGCCTTTCAACTGTGGAGTCAACAAGGCCATAAAAAGTGTTTATATGCTTATGCTGAAGATTTAATACAAGGACAACTCTGACCTTTTTGACTCCAAGAATATCTTCAATAAGTGTAGCGGTCTGTAGGAAGGTCTTCTTGTTTGTCATCAGGGTGAAGAGAAACAGAACAAAGTCATCCCTCGCTGCCAGGCTCTTTGTGACCCCCTCCGTCTAGATTTTGTAAGAACACGTGCACGTTAATTAAACCATCACCTAAAACACAGTGCAGCACAAACCAACAACATGGAAAACACTTCATGTACATGTGCTAAGCCGAAGCAAGGTACGATGCACCTCTGACATTTCTCTGGTACTGACAAAATGTAACAGGATACTCACACATATACAACAGTTGTAGAGAACACTAAGGCAGTCCTTGACCAAGTCATCATTCACTGTTGTAATAGAAACACAGTTGTCAGTCTGAATGCCAGAAAGTATCACAAAATTAAAATCTATTATCTTGTAAAAACAGGCAGCATATTCACAGCTTTACTTACTTTTAGGTTTTTTCTTCTGCATAGTTAACGTGGGCCTCATCAAGATTTCCACAAGCAGCTTCAGGGAAAACAGGAAAATAAGCATTCAGTGCTGTGAGCCAAGACAGTACAAGTTGTGCCAAATGGTTCACGGGGAGCTAACGTCTCCACGTTTAATAATTAAAGAGCATCAAGCACTTGGAATGTCAGACTTACATCGACTCCACCAAAGAGGTCAAAGGTGTACGTGTTGGGAAAGGTGGATTCCTGAGCGGTCTTCCTGTCCTCTGTGACAAAAGACATGGCCTCCATGGAGAGCTGGGATGATAATACCTGACAAAAAAACCCATTGTCCACATGTAATTTACTCCACAGTGAAACATTCAGCAACAAGCTGCTAAAAGCAGTCGTTCCACAGACTGACTGATGGAAGGACTTCGTGCTGTGTGGTTACCTTAAGAAAGCTATGGGCATGGGAGAGGTCACTGTTAGGATGGCTGCTCTCATAGAGCTTCTGCAGCAGTGTAGGGATGCCATGCCACTTGGCCCTTTTATCTCTCTCCTGGAGCAGGCCTCCTGGGAGCTACAACGCATAAACACAGGCAACTTTAGAAAGTGCAACACACACGGCAGGAACGTATGGTTAGTTGCATCAGTGCTTCAAGTAGTTTTAAAAGGTCTATTTTTGCTTATTGTACTGGAAGTCAGGGCTGCAACCTCGTTTAAACTTTTGGTGTTAAAAAAGTTTCATACGGAGAATATCAGCGTGATTCAAGGTAAAAAAGATGAATATTATGCAGTCTATAAAATGGCTGATCAAATCTAAATAATTAAACACATTTTGCATTTGATAACATTCGCAGCTAATCTTCCTTCACATTCTGAACACAAACAAAAAGCCGCAGAGAGTCTTTAAATGAGATTAGAGCTGAGCCACACCTCAGGACATAAAGCAGACTGCAGCAGCAAAGAACAAAAACTGAAAGCAACTACAGCTGAGTTTGATTTTGTCACTCACACTGTGGGGCAACAAAATCCTGACCTGGCTCATAGTGCATGGATGTGAATGTTTTGTGCAGAAAGGACATAATGTGCAGCAGAAAGTTGAAACTGTTTAAAAACAGACGGTTTTGACAACAGTGGGACTTTTGATGTAACGTGGGAAATGACATCATTTCCCATGTTTCTTTGCTCTGTGTACAAACAAAACATTAAAAAAAGCCGAGAACTCTTGACTCAGATAACCTTGACATTATTTTCTCTATACAGGTGACCAGTGTGACAACACTGTGCATCCGACACCCAACTCACACCAACTGTCTCTAAAATGTCTTTGAAAGTCCTGGAAGCATCAGCATGATCAAACAAAAAGCTCACACAGGTGTCAAGATAATGACAAATGGTATCAGAAGAAATTGGCCCCAATAACAAACAAACAAACAAAAATAAAGACAATCCATCCATTTTAAAATGTAAATGTGCAAATACTGACAACTGCTGCAGCTCGGTGAGCACCAACAACCGACTCTAGAGTTTAAAACTTGATGACAGTGTCACTAAACAAGGATCCCTCTCCAAGGAGCACACAGAGGACAGAGGAAGTAGTTTTCTTGGGGAAAGCTTAACAGCAGCTTTTTTGCATACTAATGATGACCAGCTCCCTCTGCAAGACACCAAACACAAGAGAGTTCACAATATGGCAGCGGTCAGGAAAGTTGCCACATTTCGAGGTTATCAGGGATTTATTGAGCTTTGACAGGATTCACTTCACTACCTTAAAAACTGCAAGTCAGCAAGGAAGGCACCAAACCGACAGCACGGTGATAAATGTCTTTATGCAGAGACAGACAGACGTACATGAGCTGCATGTGTCAAAATGTCAGGACAGGTGTCACGTTCATACGGACCCACCAAAACAGTTGACGTAAACCCGCGTCATGTTACATCCAAACCGACCGTTTCAAATATGCGCCGCAAAGTTACAATTATCGTGCAAATGTCCGCTTGTGTGTGAATAAAACATAAACCCGCTGAGGTTAACTTGTTCACACAGCTGTTGTGGCGTGTCCATTTATGGGAAACATGGTTATTGTCGTCAGGGTGTCGTTACGTAATCACCTGAGCCGTTCAGCTGGCTTAGCTAGCTGACGTTAGCCCGTGTGCTAACATTAGCTGCTGCCCCCGCCGCTGGTTTGTGAGATTTTAGCGCTTTAAAAAACATTTAACGACTTTCTCTCCGGTAACGCTGACACCCCGGTGCCCGATAAAAACAGCAAGAGTCCTGCAAGGTTTCAGCTCAAACGGGTTTTATAGCGAACCTGGCCTATAATGCTAAGCTAACGTGGAGCTAACAACAAAAGAGCCACTCGGAGCGGAGCTGGCTTCTCTCACTTTCTGTGCTGCTGGCGTTATTTTCCTTGTCAGCGAGCAAAAAATATCACCCAGGACTCCAGTGGCATAAAAGCGTATGCTTTGCGTTTTATAAATAACACGTAACGTTGCAGCTAGCTGTAAAACCAAAGCTGACGGGGGGGACGACTACCGTGCATCTCCAGTCAAGTCTCCCGGACAAGCGTCTTCGTTTTCAGGCTGGATTCTAAGCGCAAGTCCCCGGTCTCGGTCGACCAACATTCGGATGTCTCTGCTGCCGAAACATGCATCGTTTGTCTTACCTGCGTCCCTCGACTGAAACCCTGACCAGTGATTTTACTGGCCGTGAACTTTGTGACGATATTGCTGGTGCAATTTCTTCGTTTTCCTCCAGTACAAGGGGACTCGGACCCCAAAAGCGTCGCCATTATTTCTTCTTCCTGAACTGAACTGTTCGGGCAGGAAGTGCAAAGCTTTGATGAATTGTTGGAGGTAATTAAGCGACATCTGCTGGCAGAGATGCGCACTGCAAGGACCGAGCGTCTCATATTGTTTGTTTGGATCACATTTATTATTACACCAATAAAATAAAAGGCAAGACTCGCTTGAAGTTTAGGTGGTTATATTTGTATGTGTTTATTTATCACATGACTCATATATTTTATTGGATTCCAATAATATAACCATGACAACAATCATATTACAATATAATTCATTGCAGCATGTACGTGTTAAGTTATAAATTAAGAGAAACATTCAACATGTGAGACCACATGAAATTTCTCACTGACATTCAGCTCACGCCTCCACTGCATGTCTCTTTGGACACAAAAACCAGTCGTCTTGTTGACATGCAATATGTCACAACTGCAAACATCATAGTGTCTCAGCCCTCCTCCTGCTCCAGGGCAGTGTACATAGACTACATCTGGGCGTCCAAATGACCTTTTCTTATGGCTTGCCCATCCTGCAGGTGAGACAGGACAGTATCTGACTGTACTCTTATCTGTCCGACTTTATTCTCGCAGACTGATCCACTGTCTTTCCTCAAGTGTCCCAGCTGTGATTGTCGCCCTCTGTCATTTGGAGATAGGAGGCGATGGCCTCCCTCAGCCCCTCGCTCACCAGAGAGTTGTCTGACTCTGTTCTCTTCTTCCTGAAAATCGCTGACCTGAAGGAGAAAGAGGAGGATTTTCAAAAAAAATTAATGAAGTGATCATATTATTGGTTATTTTACTTTTGCCACAATGTCCTAAATATGGGTTCAGTGTCAAGCACTACTTTTCACTGGTGTAGAAGTTACCCTGTATTTAATTATTATAATCTACTGTCAGCTACACAATCAAACCTGGCAGACTAACATAGTCTGAGCTGTTGGTGTTGTATACATACTCTCCACACTCAATGAATCACACATTCAACAAACACTGGATTTATCAGCCACCAGGGGCTCGTGTTCTACTTTCTTTATAACAGGTAATAGAGTGACATCTTGTGGCAGTCATCAGTAGATGTATGGCTAGAGAGAGTCTACCACACCTGCTAATGTCCTTCCAGTTTAACGTAGGCCTCCTGACAGTTGTGGGTATAGGTGCGGCCTCTCTAGGGTTGTTGAAACCTTGGATGTAGCAAGGCTCTGTCAGCCGACAGCACAATCCATGTGCAGACTCTGGAAAAAGAAGGCAACGTTTTCAATATTGCTCTCTTAGTGTTGTCTCTGGAATGTACAGGCAAGAAAACAGCTTTAAATCCTCAGTACAAACCTGAGTAGTGTTCCACCAGGTGATGCAGGGAGGGGAAGGTGAGTCCTGGAGTTATGTACACCCAGCCATTTTCAAGTTGAGAGACGCGGTAGTGCTTTACAGAGTCCATGTATGAAGGGTTGGTCCTCCTCAGGACAGACAGCGAGTAACAATCTGAACATCAAACACACAGATGCAGCAGTTAAACTACAGTCGCTCATGATTCTTCACTTTGCAGGTCATTTGTTCCATCACAGATTCATGTTCCTTATCCTGACTACACCTTAATTCCAGTTTAGGACAGCCTCATGATCTGACAAATTGGAAGATACTGTCTTAAAATAGTGGAAACTGCATCAGAAACAATACATCTGATGACTTAATATTTTAGCTCATTTTACATAGTGGTGCTAGAGTGTTGGGCTTGGGTTCAACATGTTTATAATGCCATTCACAATGAGAGAGTAAGGAGACAGTCCTCTAACCTCTGTTTGTCTCTGACTCTCGGATCAAGAAGGCTCCATTTGGGTTACTCGGCTGCATGAGCAGCTCCATTGCTTTGTACCTGCTGATGCCTGTGAACAGCCACCTGAACAGAGAGAAGACACATTGGGACGGTCACACAGTATTGTCGTGCAGACATTAAAAAAAGAAAGATATTTTGCTGTCATTTACAAGTTTGGAAAATTCACTGGAACAATATCAGAACACATTCCCCGCTGGAGGAGGACTGAAACTACTGGAGGCAGAGGTTGATGTCACCAGAGAGAACTTAAGTCTTGTTCCAAACCTCTGTCTCCACTGAGGTAAAGGTCACCTATACAAAGACTCCTCCTACCTGGCAGGGAAGTCCCTGCCCTCTACAACTCCTCTGCATTTTCACACACACATACACAGTGATGAGACACAGGTCTTCATACATGCTCTTATGACAAGGTCTTACCTATGTGTCACCTTAGCCGTGTAGTTGGTGGGAACATAGCTCTCACGTCCTGTGGACGTGGACCTCACTATCATAAAATCGCCGTCACTGTTGGAAAAAAATAAACACTCATGACTAATTCTATCTAGGTTAAAACAAGGGTGAGAGTGAAAGATTAGGAGCCACATCACATACTCTGATAGGATGGTGAGTAGTTCTCCAATGCACATGGTCAATTCTGTGCGCCCATAGGACGGGTAGTTATAGAGAGACACAATCACGCTGTCCTGGGGGACTGCAAAGAGAAAGAAGGAGATGACTATAATAAACCAACATTTATCTTATTTTTGATTTGTGTGTCACTGACTTTTCATATAATGTACCTGGTGTTACAGGTTCAGGTGGATTTTCAAGCATTGCCAGGTTGGATTGGCATCTGATGGGGCACATCCCCATGTTTTTGGCCGCTCGCTGATTTGAAATGGCTGAGAAAATAAGAGAATTAAAGACCATAATTAGAGTTGTGTGTCTTCAGTAACCTTCAATAATCTTCACATTCACAAGTTATCACGCCATTGTCAGTAAAGTGGCTAACAGGTACTGCACGTTATTTTGTAACGTAGCAACAGAGCCTAGATACAGGAAGGTGCCTAACCACAACAAGAGGTATTGATATCCTGTGTTAAATTTCCATGCAACATGTTTGTGTGGAACGAAGTCAAGTTCACATAAGAGTGATTTAATTTGAAGAGATTTGATTTTATTCTTATGATGCATACTACTTTTTCATACAAGCAGCACCAAGTTAACAGAATAGCTTAAATAATAATAATAAAAAAAAACATTTTAACCAGTAACTCATTCATGTAGTGCAAAATAATTACCAATAAATTTTATGTATATATGTAATATAAGTGATCAGGCAACAAGTTTACTAATAATATGAAAGTTTAATTACTGGACAAAAAGAAATGAAAGAAAGAAAATTTCTTTAAAGCAGTAGTATACTCACATCCTTGAAGTTTCTTTTACGATGTTTGCCCAGTGATGATATGCTGCACAAATAGTGATCCAGATCCTTCTATGACTGATGGGTAAACTCCAGAGCTTCGTGATAAAAAGTCCTCCTCTGCCTTCCGCTCACACACATACAAATGGGTGCCTGTTGTATATGTCTTAGCTCGGGTTCCCACTGAGGTCTGCTGATCAATCAGAATGACTGTGTTCCCTCCTCTGCTCAGTTCCCATGAACACTGCTGTGTTTTCGCAGCTGTTTATAGATGGGGGCTGACTGAAGAGATGAGGCTTCCTGCATATATGTCACCCTGCTGCAGCTTCCTGTGACGTCCAAGACTTTGACATCCTGACTCAGAAAAGCTCGTGCTGATCTCTCTGATGAACAATGTCATAGAGCATGACTTGTTTATGGAATAAACTGTATGTAAGCAGTATTTACAAACACGTATTTGAGGCGCACTGTGGTGGGCTGAAGCATCACATCACTACACTGGTTAAACCTACACTCTATCTGTGATGCCTGATTAATGGAAAAGGTTGATCACATTTTCCCAGTTAATCTAGTGCTCTTGTTACATTTACAGTTAGTGTCAGTCATGTTAAAATGATGCCATGAAGGTTAGCATCAGATAAGAATCAAACCTCTGCAGAAGCATGCCAAAGGTTCCCCCACCAACCTACTCCTGTCCTGTTTTACCAGCACAAGTACCATCTATCATGCTGACACTGCAGAGTCAGTAACACAGTGCAATAGTGAAGCATGAACACCGATAATGGCAGTTTTGTACATGCGTGAAAAGGTGAAAGGAAATTAATAATTAATTACTCATTTAGATATTATGTGACAACTGTGCACTGCTATGTTATACATTTTTTTGCATGTACATCAGAGATGTCAGAGATAATTTTCTGCTTTCAGTCTGATCTTCAAACCTATAAGACTTTGTTGAGACTACAAAACTGTCAGCTCTCTTCTTGTTCCAGTCTTTAATCAGATGTTCTGTGAAATTCTCTAGTAGAGAACAAGCGACTCTATCATGTATGGAAAGATGAGAAGAATCTTTACCAAGTCAGCTTTGTTCTGTTATTACTGAAAAGTGCATTAGCACAGATGGAAAGAACTTCTCATCGAAAAATTAATTATTCCATAGCACAGTAGGACATCTTTCTCAAAGGGTTATCTAAATTAGTTCATGTAAGTCTGTTATCTAACTACATATTTAGTTTTTTTAAACTTTAAAGTTTTTTTTGTGGTAAAATATTTTCTTTAGATTGTAATTATGTAATTAAATGAATTGCACAAAGGTTGGACACAATCCAGCACCACAAACTCAGTTTTTCCTGTAATCACCGGACTAAAATCAATAATGTAGACCTCAACAGAAATTGGACAAATTTTACTTGGTGATCAATTGTGGAAATTGTAATGTTGCATAATGGAGAAGCCAGAACGATAAGAGAAGCCTCAGCGGGTGACACATTCATCAGATTAATATTCAGCACTTTATTCCCATATCGTTTTGTACATCTTTAGTTTGAAGTCAATCCAATCACATCATTTTTAGTTCAGCTGTTTTTTTCTTTGTGTGCTAAATATAGATTGCTTCATCTACGATAACGAGTTGTTACTCGATGAGAAGAACAAGTGTGGTTGGAAACTAACTCACCACAGTCACCTCACCTTTCCACTAACAGAAGAGGAAAAGAACACTCGGCCTTTTACTTTCTTTTTCTTTCATTCAAATACCACTTATTCACCACACTTATTATTTATGTGAAGTAATATTGGTGATGTGCTGATAAAATCAAACAGCAGACGTGTTGTCATGTTGTAGCTTTATTCAGTAGTAATATAAATGAGTTGAATAAGCAGACCACTGGGCCCCTCAGTGAAGGGACTCATACTTTTCACATCAGAACCCACTTGTTAAAAGGTTGTTAAAACACCACTGAATAATCTATTCAACTGAACAAAAACAACAACACAAAGCAGAGAAGAAAAGGAGACGAGTTCAATTACAAAAAGAAAATGAATGAATGTATGCGAAGTGACAGTTGACACACTGGTACATGACTTTTCCTCAACAGTGAATGGGTTTCAAATGTTCAAAAGCAGCTCTCTCCACAGCTTAGCTTTACTGACCGTGTGCCACAGACTGCAGTCTTCTGCCATCCACATCACTTTACCTTTGTTTCTGCAGCTACGGTAGGTTTAGTGATCCCTCTCTGCACTTTGTGACTAATTTGTTATCACATTGCAGCAAGTTTGAGATTAAAAACACAAAGATAGGGTGACTCACAATCAATGCAGCCCACAAGTTCACACCGGAGGAGAAGAGTTAAAGTAGTAAAAGCGATGTACAGTGCAATGAAAAAGAAATGTAAAAAAAAAAAATTCTATATATAGTTATTTTGAAGGCATGAATGATTTCTAGTGTTTGGGAAGACAAAAACAAAAACAAAGACAATGTGAAAAAAATAAATACAAGGGGTTGAGGTGAGACAGCTGAGTCGATCATATGTTTTGACCATTTTAATATACAACACATCTGAATGTAGTTATGGTTTCTGGTAGGAATGACTTTGACAGTGTATTCAATATTCAATATTTAATAATATGCATCTGTTAATATATTTATTACATCCTCTTTTTCTAATCACATAGTTCATTACAGATCCTCCTGGCACGGAGTTGCTTGGGAGCAGGATGAGAGAGAAATAGATAGAGGGAGAGAGCGAGAGAAAGAGGGGGGGGGGGCATAAGTTACTATGGGAGTGTGCAGAGGGGGGGTGGGTGGGTGGTGTTGGGGTTTAGCAGGAGACCTCCATGGTCTGGGGTGTAGCCTGGTTGTCCAACACCCCGGTGGCATTGCCCTCCAGCAGGCTGTTGAGGTTGTTGCGGCTGCGACTGCTGTCCATGGAGGTGATGCTGGAAGAGGAGGTGGTGCGCGAGCGAGCCAGACGAGTCATTCCTGCTGACGGCACTGAAAAGGAGAGATGCAAATTAATATTCCACTCGTGCTGCACGGAGATTCGGTGCAGTGTGGGAGCACTGAGATACCCAGATGCAACAATGATAAAAAATGCTTACCATGCAAACAATTCTCGAATATGGAGACTAATCGAATAAAAGAAAATTGTGACAGAAAATTATTGCATGAGTCCACGGTTGAAAAAAAAACAAAACAACCAAAACAAAACATGAAAGGAATATGACAGCAGAATACAGTGATTGCAATCCAACTGAACTGACAGAAAGCAACAGCAGCAGGTCATGCAATAAAATAGGACACTGAGGACAGAATCCATGCTAACAGGACAAACTAAAGTCCTACAGGGAGATGAATGTGTGTCAAAGTATGCCGAAATGATCTCACTGTGTATAATACTAAAAGTCTGTATCCACACACCGAGCTGCTGCTCCTGAATACCAATATGAAACACAGCTCTCTGGAGTATTTCTGCATACATTGACATTTATCCACTGTGGAGTGGGCTCAAAGACTTCTAGTCTGGCAGCCGCTCGAGAACCTGGTACCTGATTCGTTGCTCAGGTGACTGAGAAGAACGTAGGGAACTGTAAGCAATCATCAAAGAAAGATAGAAAGAGGGAGAAAGGGAAAGAGGTTGAAAAGGTAGCTCTCATGTTGCTTCATCCCACCTTGGTGAACAGTATGCCTGATTCAAACTGAGGCTCTGTCGCAGCTTGGTTGTCATGAAGGACGCAAAGCATTGCGCTATCAACAACAGGTGAGAAAATATAGCATGTGTGTAATCTAGAATATTTCCTGTACTTTTTTTTTTTTTTGCCAGTTTCTCGTGCACTTCACACCGTGGCAACGTGTTAATGAGGGAAAAGCAGCTTTCAGAAACACGCTGAGGTGTTAAGATTTATTTTCCACACTCTCCCTGCCTGAAAACACTTTTTAATCTGTTCTAATCCTGCAGTGGCATTTACTCAACATGGGGACACGGTGGCCTTTAAAGCAACACTGAAGCACCGACAAACTAGCTGCAGTTGAGGGTGCCTCCCACGGAGGAGAGTTTGGGAACAGGAGAGAGCAAACGAGAATTAGCATTACAGAAAAACAGTCATCTGATGGCCAGAGCAGGAAAACCTACATTCATGACTTCATCCATCCATGGAGCACAGTCTGGCCGGTACACTGCAAGTCAGTATGGTCTGACAGATGCGTGTTTGTTTTTCTTTGCACGTAAATGACTGTAAAAACCTGAAGGCCTGTTTAAGTATGCACTTTGAGTGTCTCTAGAAAGAGACAGCATCGTTAAACAGGTGTAGATAGAAAAGCACACCAGGCAACAACAACAACAACAAAAAAAGACAGAGGGTATTTTTTGATGTTTACTACCAACTGAACAGGAAGTGAATTTCTGTTCAGCACATCTTGAGTGCTGTCATTTTAGTCATGCTAGAAGCACGCACACCTCACCTACTGAGGGTTGGGGTGACCACACACTGCAAAAAGCAGAGGAGAGGTGTTAGCATCCACCGAGCCGCTCAGGCTGCCTCTCTGTGACCAGGCTGACAAGGGAACTGTTTTTTCATGCACTGCTGTGACGCCTTGGCCGGAGTCCAAACCCCATAAGCAGGGGTGTTCAACAACAAGTTCATAGCAGGGTGCAGTGAAAACAATCTTCATTTAAGGCACTTTGGTCATCGCACTCACGTCAACAGGAAACCCAGTGAAGAATACACCGAAACTTTTACCACACACACACGTCAGCCTAAAAAACAAACATCTGCTGGCATGTCGTCTAGTTTAAACCACTATCATTCATTTTTTAGGTTTTTACTCACTAACCACAAGTAGCAAAAGACATGTGAGCGTGTTGACTTACTGTAGCCCATTCCCTGAACAAAGTACTTGAAGGCCTCAGCGAGTTTCCCTGGCTGTGAACAGATAAAGGATGAAAGTTAGAAGATTATTTAGACGATTACAAAATAACATGGAGGTGCCTCTCCACAAACAAAAACCCACCTGCACAACTTGGGGCAAGCCTCCACAATCAGCCATCTGAGAGAAAAATGATCGTCTCATTAATAAATCCTTTGTACAGCCATACAAAAATGAATATTTTATTCATTTATTCAACACATGTAAGACAAAAAGCTTCACCTTTAACAGCGTGGTCTTGGTTGGATTTAACCTGGAATTGCACTCCACCTGAAACATCAGAGTGGTTAATATTGAGCTCAGTAACTGCAAACACTTCTCAAAGCTTTTTGGGGTATTAAACTGATAGAGTGTAACTCACCACGGCCTCCACAGCAGGTGATGTGTCGCCAACTACCAGCAATGCAGGGCACCTGGATGGAAAGAAAAAAAAAAAAGATGAGATGATAAATATTCTCAAAACTGTGTGCTCAGGGTTTGATGTTTATTGATGGCTCCTTAGTCTCAAAACCTACGTTAGTGTGTTGACTGTGTCCTCATTTAGACCTACAATTGGCCTCTCGATCTCCAGGTCCCGACGGCTGAATCAGGGAAACAAATTATGATGAGTAAGTGAAGCTTGAACAAATCTTTGCAAAATGTGTGTTGACTTGGCAGAAATCACAATTTCCTGTGTACCTGTTGATTTATTACTCTAATACCCTTGCTGTTATTACTTGATTAATTGGTTCTTTCTATGTACACAATGGGAGAACAATTTAGTTCAGCTGTACCAATAACTGTGTTGAAAAACACACATCAATGAGGTGCAAACACTAGAAAGTGCTTAGACAAACATTCATGTACAGTGTACACAGATATACTGCATCATACTATTGGTAGGAGCCACAGAAGAGGGCCAGGTTGTCCTGGTTGATGTCTTGGGCGATGTGGAGGCGGTAGGTCTGAATCAACTCCTGGTTCTCTGTCAGCTCGTCCTGGTGACCAGATCAGAGTTAAAAAAAAATCCAAAACAATCAATCAAAACAGGAAAGCTTTTTATTGAGTCATAAAGAGCTGGAACGAAGTAAGAGGTAGACTCCATATAAAGAACATGTAGGTGCAGGTGTGTGGGGTTTACAGTATCAGTACATCAGTTATCAAACTGAGTCTGTAATCTACAAGTCACAATCCATTAGTCTATGTATCCAGCAGAGGACAGAAATAGAATAATTAGTAAATGTCTGTTATAAGAGTGAGAAAAGGTGCCGAGGGAAATCAAGAAAAGCCTCCTGAGGTTCAGTTACTGTTTCACGCTGTCGATGAAAAAGGTCAAACAACACTAAGAAAAGGTGCAGGGTGAGTAATGTGCTGAAAGAGAAACTCACAGTGCTGAAGTGGTGAGACATGACGATATCCACCAAATTACTGGTCCAGCCAGACAGCTGCACACAAGAGGAAAAGACCAGTTAGGGAATTTTGTGTCATTTTGTGTCTACATGTAGTGCATGTATCGACATAATTCATGTTTTAGTTTGACAGAGAAACACAAAGATGCTACGTTAATGTTTTGGAACAGTGAAGGACGTGGCGTCCTCATGACCCACTGTAGTGGTTAGGATTTAGGACAGGCCGCTCTGTTGCAAGGCCTACTGCCTATCACCGCTGTCATCATCCAATAATATTTCACATATATTGCTAGGTTGAGCAGATAACAAGAGAACAGTTAAAAGTGGTGAAAGGTCATATCGTCTGCCTGGCTCCATGACTGTGTGTAACAATAACGCTGCAAAGAACGTTCTCTCCAAACAATCTTGAACAGTACACACAATGATGTACAGTTCACAGTGTTAAAGTATTCTAGTACACTACAGTACTTTGACCCGTCCTGTACTTGAAACCACTTAGTCCACTCAAAATGAAACTAACCCAAATGACTGCACAGCAGAAGTGCTGTTCTGAGAACTTTGTCCAGTAAACTCTGAAGTAAAGGTTTGATTGACTTTGGAGTGCCCTTAACCCCAAAACAGCATGTATAATTAAATTACCACAGGATTAGAGGCACTGCTGATGCCACTGAGTCAACAAGTCTTTTCTTTATCTTTATGAAGTCTCTTTAAACAATATATAAATGAATCGTCTAACTTGTGACTGGGGGTTATTCAATTGTAGTCTATGATGCAAGAAGTAAATATTATCAAAAAGGGAGCTTAATTATGGTAATTAGGCTAGAGAGCATAAAACAGTGAGAGCAGTTGAACTTCAAAATGCATTAATTAATAACAGCCTAACAAAAAGGCTGGAGACTCAACTGAAACGGTTGGTAAATTATTGAAGCAATGGCTCCGTGTTGTATTTTCTAGGTTCATGATGCAGCGCTAACACTGACCTTTGAAGCTGCCCAGTCGATCCAGCCTTCAGCACAGGGGTCGACGTTGATCAGAACCAGCCCCTCCACCAGAGTGGGGTTGTTCAGCTGGAAAGGAAAGGAGGTCTGTCAGTGCCAGCTTAAAAGTGTGACTTTATAACCGTCAGGCAGTCCATCGTGGGTCCAGGATCTTGCATTATGCATGTTGTAATGTGCTTACAGCTCTCCGCTTTTCTTGTGCAAACCTGCAGTGTGGTTTAGTCTTGACAGGATCCACTGATCCAGCGGACTAAATGAATCATGCCTGTGCATAGCTATATCTTCACAATGAAAAATTTGGAATTTTGTGTCCAAGATTCAGTGTCTGTGCCTTGAGACAGAAAGAGGATGTCTGGGGAAATCTGAGATCCATCTCACCCATTGCCGAGGGAATACTTGGGATGCTGCTTACAACACGATGCAAATGCATGCAGCAAGAGCTGCTATAAATCTATCAGGGGTAAATACAATTTTGGTCCAAGCCTGTTAAAGCAAATCCAATTCAGAATCAATTTTTTTCATTAACTCTAAACAAGAGCACCTCTCTGCTAATTCTAAACACATTCCCTTTTTACCCCTGACCACCTTCCTCTTCTTTCATTATTCATCTTGTGATGCTCCCTCACTCCTCTCTGTCACTTCTAACTCTTTCTGCTCCGCTGTACACAGATCGCGCTTATTTTAGCTCTGCTGCGTTGAGTGTAGAAACAAGATGAAAGCCACTGAACAAGAGCATCATCCGGAGAGCAGCCACGTATGGAGCAGACTGTAGAGGAACCTAAACCCAATGCCCTGTGTGGGTTTGATGGGAGGCAAACTATGTGGCTTGACACGCTTCAATTATTCCAGGCGAGACACAGAGGAGGACAAAAAAAGAATTAAATAACAATAGAAAAACAAAGAGGATGAAAGTGTAGAGGCTCTGGTCCTGAAGGGGACTCACTGCAAAGCGGGAGAGGATGTACGCTCCTGCTCCCACGCCGATGCCGATCACGCTGTTGACCCTGCAAAGGAACCACTGGTTACTAAGGGACTGGAGACAAACAGTCAATTTATGCACGTTGTTATTGATTAGCTTTCTACAGACGAGGAGGAGGGGTGTCACTCACTTCAGCTGAGTCATCACAGAGGGCAGCATTTCAGCCAACTCGTCCATGGTTGGGTAGCGATAACTGGAGACAGACGAGACGTGTATGGATGTTTGAAGTAATCAGAAGAAGTGAGTTTATCATGAATATAAAACACTTTTTGACAAAAAGGTTGCACCATGAATGTGCTTCCATTAGCAAATGAACTGCCAGTCCACTTTACATTCAAACTAAATCAATGGACTGAGGCTCAGAAAATAAATGTATTTCCATTTATCAGTGCATGCAAAGCCCATCTGACACCCACCCGCTGGGGAAGGGAGGTGCACCCTCCTGCTGGCCGGGCGCGTCCACATGGACGACCGCAAAATGCTGCGTGATCTCCAACATGTCCTCATAGTTGAACAGGGTGTTGAAGCACGACTTGTCTAAAAAAGGTGCAAACAGAGGACAGGCTCATCAGGTAAGAGTTCAGGAGGCTGTACTCAATCGGTGGCCTGATTGTGACCGTCAGGCACAGAGGCTAAAATAAAACAGCTTCATCACATCCAGGACATTGTGCATTGATGAGTCTATTCTTGGCTGACTCACGGTTGAGGCCGATGTCGTGATAGGTCAGGATGACGGGTCTGTTGCCCTTGGGAACACCTCTCATGGTCACATGGAGAACGCCATGGGGAGTCTCAATGTCATGCTCCTGCAGCCATAGAGAAGAGAAGAGCATTCAGGATTGCTGGAACAATATATGATGTAGAAAAAGAGAAAAGGCTTGCACGATGAAGACCTTGTCTTCACTCATTTCTTTAATGTGACGTCTGTCGGCAATGTTGCCTCAAGACGCCAGCGTCATCCAAAAACTATTAAAAACACATCAAGGAGTCACTGTTGCATTTGATGACATATTCCTTCATTATGATGAAACCAGTGCAGTTCAATTATTTCAGCTTGTCAAAGTAGCAAAGTATAAAGTGAATCGATATCATTGAGTAGAAAATGCAGTCTCTCACTACAGAATGTCATCAAACGCAATCATTTGGCTTTCTTGTTAATCATTTCTGGACAACGATGGATGTATGGTGACAATATTCATCAGTAGGATAAATTCATTCTAGTATAGTTTTATTTATAAGATTTTCTGAAAATAAAACTTCATCTTTAAACTTTAAGCAGTGGAATATTAATCATGTTGTGTGGGCTTCTCTCTTTACATGAACATTATCTCAGCCAAGCACAAAGTAGGAGGTTATTCATGTAAATCCCACAACACTAACTAAACTAAATTAAGGAATTTTGATTGAAAAAGACTTGAACACAGAAATGATGATGATATATTCTCATATATCAGATATAGGACGCGTACATATTGATATGCAAAAGTAAACATCCACTGACCAACACAACATTTGGGTTTCTGGCTCAGATTGAGGATGCAAAGCACGCACCTCTTCTCCAGCACACATCCCCTGTACCCTCGGACAAACAAAGCACTGAATGGGCCGTCTAGGAAACAGTCTTTTTATCCGCGGGTCTGAAGCTCACAGTGCTTTCACAAGTATGACTCTGCAAAAATGAATGTCTTTGCAGAGAGACACATTAAAATTCAGCAAGCTCACACCAGCTCATTTTATTCCTTTAAATATCATGAGGAAGCCCCACGATAGTGCCTCACAGCACGTCTATGAAAACATACAAAAGTACACGTGAAACAGCTGATGAGTAATTACAGCTGACACTTAATATGACTGGAAGACAGCATAATGCAGCATTTAGAGCAACGGGGGGAATCGATGACACAGCGAGGCGTTTATGAGATATAGATGCGGTGTAGGAAGTTATATAATGGGAAGTGATAAAAGATACAGGAAGTGACAATGCTAGTTTCTATAATTCCCTCAGAATCACAACATCATTTTGCATCACATGCGCAAACACACATTTCCCAAGGTCAGTATGACTAGGTGCTGCATACAAGGGTGTGCAATGATAAAGCAGTATCTGTGTGAGTGTGAGTGTGTGTGTGCATTGCACAGAGCTGGAGCGGCGGGCGGGGCCCAGCGCTCGCCTGGTCTCAAGGCCCACTGGTCATCAATAATAAAAAGAGCGAGCCTGAGCGGACAAGAGACATAGGTTATGGCTGACAGACACAGAGGGAGCGTGAGTCTGCCTGCACATGTTGTTGCTCCTGGGTTTCCACTGCAGGTATTTAGGTGATGGATATGTGTCACCATCTCTTCAGACGAGATGAAGGTTAATTCTCAAGGACAAGGCTGCAGTAATTTGCATTTGCAATCTGTAACGGACACGGCAACACAGGAGGGAAACTACTCATCCTGTCAACAGTGGAATGAGATATCTTCATTTGTGTGGGTGTTGGTACAGAGATTAGAATGTTGCACAAAAACAGCACTAAACTGAGTGCGTGCTACTTTCTACTGATACTGGATATAACCTTGCTCCATGAGATGGAATAAACCTTGAAGAAACTCTCCTGACAGGAATCCATGCACTCCTCGGGTATTTTTTCCACAGATAATGGAATATTTCTACAACTACGGTCTGCTGGGTGGGTGGCCAACCTGTTATAGATGGAGAATAAAACTCCATGGCTGTGTTGCTGCAGAATTTTTGTTTTTAGACAAGGACGAGAGTCAAGGACACACAGTTAGAAAGAGAGGCCTTGCTCTAAGAAACAAGGAAAACACTGTTGTTCAAATGCCTGCCTTCTGTCATGGGCATGCACTGTACATGGGCCAGAAATAGCGTGTGTGTACGCCCCACCAGTGGTAGGAAATGAAAATGATGATGGCAACATAGGGGAGACATTGAGTATATACATGAAACAGACTGAAAAAGATAGAGTCTGGAAGTGGATAGGAAGAAATAGAGCGTGAAAGCAAGCGGGGGACAGAAGCCCCTTTTACACAGCCTGTTGAAGGTGGGACTGTTGTGCTGTTATTCCGCCTCGGTGTTCTCTATAAAACGTACAAATGTGGAATGGGAACACATTACGTGTCACGCCTCCATTGCTTCCGGACTGCCGGCATGCTGCCTAAAATCACACAGTGGGGCAGCATTACGGTGGCACTGTTTGGTTCAGTGTAAAAAAAAGCAACCCCGGGGTAATAACACGTCTTCTTAACAGAAGTATTGCAGGATCTCGGTTTAAAAAGGCCTAGACACGGGAAGACAGAGAGAGAAGACAGGTGGAGTCCTGTATGACTAACAGAAGGGTGTGCCTCAAAACAGAAGGGCAGCATCGCTCAAATTTATCATGCCTTTCCAGCTATGTCCTGGCACAAACAAGAGTTGAGAATTGCGGAGAAAAGGGCTGTGGAAAGGGAGTGAAGACGAGGGGAGAGAGGACCTGTTATCTATCAATTTAGTTCTCGGCATGGTCTAAAAGCTGTATTGATCTGAAAGCTCTTGCCATTTCCTCCAACACAGACACGGATGGGTTTGTATGTACACAACAGCACCGTCTCAAGAAAACAGACGTGGGGTGGGGCTGATAGCTGGACAGCTGAAGGGGGAAAAAGAGGGAGAGCACTGCAATGGCAGCGACCCCCTTTTCTCCTCTTCAATACATTCATGGTGGATAAGAGTTGGACAAAGAGTGTGTGTGGATGTTTGGGGGCTTCGTAGGTGAGACAGGAATACTGAGTAGGGGGTTTGTGCTTTGAGGAGAAGGGGCTTCAGGAGGTTGTCCAGGGCAGACAGGGAGCACTTGGACTGTGGTCCCAGAACGAAGGGTGAGAGAGGTGGGTTGAGGTGAATAAAGCAGAGCAGTATGTCATGCCGTTCCTCTTCCCGCAATCCCTCTCTCATGAATCCCTCCTCCTCCTCCCCGCCCTGCAAGGAATGGCATCAATCACCTCTGAGAGCAGCGTTACAGGGCAGAAACAAGCAGCAGTGTAACCATGAGAACATATGCATACATACATATACATATACACACACACACACACACACACACACATTACATGTCTTTGATGCAAACACAGTACCCCTACCTGCAGCACACGTAGAGTGTGTGTCATCGAAGCAGAGGGTTGAAACTACAAACTCAAGGTCTCTGCAGGGACAGAGAGAAGGAGCTGCTACACTGTTTTTGGTGTGTGATTGCTACAGTGTGTGTGGGGGGTGAGTGACCTCCCTGCATGTTTTCAGTGATAACAGAAGAAGTAACACAATGCCTAGCACTATGCACCATCTGCAGCTGTTCGCAGTACGCTAGGCAAAACACGCATCCCTGCAGTGATGAAAAAAAACACAATTCATACTCATTCGAGATGTACAGAAACAGTCACTCTGAAACACATGAATACCAGCCAGCCTATTGATGAACACCCACATACTGACACAGGCACGTACACATCCTCCGGTTGTGGCATTTGCAGACTCAGAGACACTTGCACACATGCATCTTTCACATCATCACATTAAAATGCGGGATTAGGATGTGCAGACTGCACACATGGGCACTGTGTGACCTGTAGGCACGCACACACACACACACACACACACACACACCAAACAAATGGTCTCCCCACACTAGCAGCTGCCCAGAGAGAAAAAAAATCCCAAAGTCTCAGCCGTCTGCTGAAGGTGGTGACAAGCGAGCCAGTAAGGACCCCCACCAGCTTTTCCCTTCCCTTCCTAGAGACAGCTGCTGTCAGCCTGGCTTTGGGGAGACCACACAACAACCCCCACCCTCTCCAATCTGAACCAGAACCCCCCCCTGCTGCAAGGACCCAGCCAGGTGTGTCAAGGCAGGCAAGACGCATTTGTCACTCACCACTCCATTCCCAGAGCATGCAATCTGGTCCAGATCCAGAATAGCTGACATGTTTTTCCCACGCAGGAGAGGAGTGTGTTATGCTATGTGTTATGCGAGCGTATGCTGGTCAGCTTTGAAGATCTCCAAAAGGAGGAGGAGGAGAGGGAGGGAGGAGGGAGCGCTGGTAGGAAGGGAGGGATGTAAGGGTGAGGCGGCAAAGAGCAGCAGCGGCAAGGAAGAGAGGGAGGAGAGAGGCACAGTGAGGGAGTGAGGAGGAGATGGGTAAATAATCTGAATGAAAGCAGCAGAGGAGGGGGTGTGTGTGGATAAGATGCAGAGAGAACAAGAGAGAGACAGAGACAAGAGGTGGGAAAAGAGACAGAGGGGGAGGAGAGTGAGACTGCAGTTTGCGCTTGGTAGTCACAGCGCGTCCATACATACAGCCACCGGTGCGTCTAATTGGACTGTGGAGGGTCAGGTGGGTAGAGGGAGAGGGTGGGGCTTAGAGGAGAGGAGACAAAAAAGGAGGGGGGAGAGTGGGAGAAAAAGAGAGGGATGTGTGCGTGGAAGAGGGGTGATGGGGTGCAAAGAGATGCAGAGGCAGTCCTAGAAAATGGGCAGGCTGCTGACGTCACTGTGTGATAGTGATAAAGGGGAGAGGAAAGGAGAGGAGGCTGACTTTGATAGCTCACCCTGGGCTGTGTTCTACATCAGCAAAATGGCTGCTCATCACTGAGATCTACCAACAGTTGTCTCCAGATTCACCTTAGCGTCACCTTGCTAAAATGTGAATGACCTCACCACCAAAACCTGAAAAATCTCAACATGAATATCCAGACTCTGTAGATGATTTCCAATTAGAGGAATAAGTCATTCAGCGGGATTAGTGTGAAATGCACAAACGATATTTGCTTTGCAGCAAATGTTGGCTCATACTGCAACACTATTTTGCCGTGCAAAGCTCCAGATTTCGTTTCAGTATTGACATTCAAGCGATGACCCTCATTATGTTCCAGGCTTGCCAGAAAATAAACCCACAACGAGCTACTATCTATATTTAACATTCACAACCCTGCAGGAGAGGATCCATTTCCCCTGAACCTGCCACTGAGTTATTTGATCCACATAGTTTATTGATCTCTCCTTTTCTACTCTCCTCTCGTCATCTGCACGACTGCAAGTGGTGCAGGGTGTCACGCCTTTGTCCGAGATAGACTGCTCTGTGCAGCCAATGGCACACGTGTGAAACAGAGCAGAGTGGGTGGGATTGCAAAGACAAGGGGCAAGTCATTGGTTAGTCAATGCAGCAGCATGTCTGGTTGCAAACTGTTCTTCCTCCTCTAAATGTTCCATGTCCAAACCTATAGAGGGTGCCACTGACACACATGTAGTGTGTGTGTACATATCCACAGATAAACATTTCATGTGCTGACTGGACAAATAAAGTAATACAGATGAGTGCAAGATTTGTAAAAAATGGACTGTTCAGTTCCATCTGCGGTCATTAAAGCCAGATCACTGCAGTGTTCAATCAGTTAAGACAGATTATCGTGCACGTGTGATTGGTCACATGAGCTCATGGAGACGTGCGTTCAGACATATGTACCCTTTCCTCAGCAGAGCAGGCGCCTTTTTTGTGTCACACACTGAGTCATTGTGTGTCTCAGCAGGACTCTGCAGTCTGAGGAGTCATGTGACGCGTCGGTCCGCATAGTTCAGTTCAGTGTAGAGCTTTGCATCAACGCTGACAGAATCTAAGGCTTTAATATTGAGCCCACACATACTAAACATATTAACACATATTAAAATGAACAAGCTCTGGGAAATACTTTGTGTTAAACCGTTCACTGCATGACATGACAGGACTGCAGTGCACGACATGGTCAGTGTTATCCTCTAAGATGGTGACTGAGCAACACCTGGAAGTACACTAGGTTTCTGTGACGCTTCAGTTCACCTTTAGGACACTCACAACAGAAAATCAAGACAAGCACAGCAGACTACAAATGCATCACACAAATGTAGCCCTTTGGCGAGACAATGAACAGGCCTATGGCGCCCCCTGCTGCACCTAATGACACAGTGAAGGTTTGTGAAGCCAAAGACATCTGTCTGAAAAACAAAGGAGACAGTCTTCATGTTGCAAAGTACAAGGTCGATAAAGGAAATAGTATCAAATCTGGACATAAGCAATCAAATGAAAAAAACTAGCAACTAATGACTATATTGAAAAATAGTCATCTAATTATGGTAAATAAGCTAAAAACCGTCTTAAATAAACTGAAACATCACGTGCGATCAGGTACCACGGAGACTATCTCAACCTTTTACTCTCCACAGCAAACACCATCCATCGTACGATGTTCTATTTTTAACAATGTGCATGAGTCAGCCATTTCCACGTCCATGAAGTAACTCAGTGTTCTTATGCGCTGCACATAGCAGCATCTGTCCCACGGGTGGAGGAGGCTGACTCACACCTTCCTCCCCTCCTAGCTTAAGAGTGGCGTAAGCAGGACATCGTAAGGGACACAAGACTGCAGCGCCACACCCACATGAATCTCCTCTCCGACCCCATCGTCGAGGCCGCCCTCCTCGTGCAGGTGCACAAGGGTTCTGACTTGACTCTTGCAGTACCCATGGACCGCCTGTGGTAGGCGCTTTAGCAGCAGGGAAATCATGGAGGAGAGCAGCTGGATTTGTCCTCCAGCTGCTGGAATGTCACATCAGCTCCTTGGAGTGATGCAGCGGTGACGACCCCTCCCTCACACGCAGACTGTATTCATGGGAAGTGTGCTGCTAATACCTTGTACTGTATGTGGTTACATTTGGACACAAAATAATAATAATAAAAAAATAATTTCTCCCTGGGAGAGAAGATTATTAAAGCATTTCTGATTCTGATAATTAAGACAACCAGAAATATCTACCAATTCATATATTTTTCCCTCTGAGATTTGGAAACAAAGTTAAAAATCCTTTCACATTTTAATGTAGCCAGTATTGTTGGTAAAATGAACCTCGGAAACGGAAAAATACACAAATTTCCATTTTTTATGAACTCAAAAGCATAAATTCAGAGAATTAGAGAAGAAAATGCTCATGGCTATTTACATTCATGTCCTTGTTATTCACAAGCTTGCTAGCTAATTTGACAACAGATCATTTTCCTAGCAGACATTTTGACTGGTCATAGTAGGAAAATCACAGGTATTACTAAACATTAAGTGCAAATCTGTTCTATGCATTCCAGTAAGTCACGACACTGACATTGACTCTGAATGCAGAAAATCAGGACCAGGACCATGAGGTGGAAGTGGAATTCAATAATATATAAGACAAGTATAATATTCTAACTATCATGTTACAACTTCTGTGTTGCAATAACGGAACAAATATTCAAAACTTCCAGTTTAAAGAATCATTAGTTTTCGATAGGAAAAGATTAATCTTAAAAATTCTCCTGTGAGGTCAAAATGGCTGCTATGGAAATAAGGTCAAATACATTTAAGTCTGCCCCAGCACCACAGAGACAAATCCTGGTGCAATTCTTTCTTTAAAAGTACAACTGCAGGATCTGGACTGAATCCTGGGCGGATGGGTAGAAAGAAATCACACTGAAAATACGAGTGAATGCAGCATTTGAGAAATGTTAATATAGCAGTGACAATGCAGGGATGGATGGCGGGGAGCATGTAGCATGTCTGTTACAGCTTACATGCTTTAGTCTCCTCCCCTGCCTGCAGCAGCTATATTTAGCTCTGGTGGGATGCTGGAAGCAGCCGTGACTGCAGAAAGTGAGAGAGGGATGAAAGGTTTAACCCTTTGCTGCCATGATGCTCATAAAACACAGCACAGTGCTTGCCTGTGTAGTAAGTCACCCCTCATGGAAGAGACTCTTTGCAAGTAAAAGCTAATTGCACAGTACAGAGGCAGGAGGGCCAGCAACCCCATTCGCCGTGCAAAGACACCATCAAAGGAAGCGATCTGGAACAATGCCAGCTCAAGGACAAAATCCCCTTTATCTTGGAAGAGGATTATTCTTCCACTGTGAAAAGACGTGAATATAGTTGGATGTTTACTGGAAACGGCAAACACGGTTTCTACAAATCACCACCTTACCTACAACTGTCACTCACACAAAGACAAAAGAACCATCCCTACACACCACCCACAGGATGATATGCTCACATGAATTAATAAACAGTTTCACTGATTTAGGCGAGAGTTGTTTTCATGTCCATTAGCATGGGTGATCCAGCTGTCACTTCCAAAGCCTTTGTGTTTAGAACAACAAGCAAACACATCGCTAACCTCTAAATCTTCTTAGGATGCGCGCCAACCCTGCCCTAACTACAACAAATAGGCCACCAATGTGATAGTATTTTGGTTATATCAGTACAAATGATTCACAGGCCACAAACAAATACATTTGATCATTTTGAGCAGAATTCAACATGTTAAAAGATCCCTTTGAAGAGATCTTTGCACGTGTGTTTCTGAAGAAGGAAGGGCAAAGGACAAAGGCTGGGCAGAAGCAGTGCATGACGAAGCGTTAAAACGCTGTTGCTTTGTCACAAAGGTGGTTAAAAATGGATAAAATGGTCGATGGCCTTCATTGATTTATCCACAAAAACATCCTGGATTTCACCAGCATGTAACGTACGACAAAATTGACTGTTTCTGTGTGAGGAACAACGTTCAGATGTAGGGCAAGCAAACAAATGGGTTCAGCAATAGGGGTGTGAGAATGGGGCCATGTCCCAATGCCCCAACCCCCATCCGCTAACAGCATATCCTCTAAGTATGGCGCAACAGTGCTTTGTGTAGAAGCAACACTTACCTGACAGTCGAAATCTTGAAAGTTGCGTGCATTCTGCAAGAAGAGTTAAAGAGGAGAGTTAATATATATATAAGCTCCTAAAAAGTCACAACATGCTTTCTGGTCCTCCATTTTTGATGCCCTATCAAAGATATTTGAAGAACCAATAGATGCAAATCGTAAATCTAAAAGTTGGATTATGTCACTCTTTCTCTAGCCAGAAGACTCATTTTACTGAGTTTGGTGGTGTCCAATTTTTTACAAGCTGTTAAAAACTTTTGTTTGTAATATATTTTGTCAGAATTAGATCAAAACATTTGGTCCTTATGTTGCAAATAATCGTGTCTGATCCGTTTGATTTCAGAACATTTTGGCAGTGAGATCCAGGTAGAGAACTGTGCCCAGACTGCAGAAAACTAAGCACGTTGCAGATTTAAACTGAGCCTGGTGCTACAATTTCTCAATATTGAACGTGACATACTCTGATGAGACTTTGTTTAGTGGTTTATGGATCTATTGGTCAAAGTGATTGTGACATTGGGATCAGATATGACTGCACAAATCTTGTGTTTTTAGGAAAGATGTGTTCTTCGATGCATATATGTCATCACACTTCTGTACAGACAATGTATTTAGTGAAATGACTTTGGTTTTCCACATCATAACAGCAAAAATGTTTTCAGACTTAAGTGATGCTGCATTTTTACAGAGTAGTCCCAGTTTTGTCTTAATTCAGAGAGCAAGACGGTACAGAATTGATGGGCAGTGAAATGAGAGTGGGCAGCAACAACAGAGATGATTTTAGTGGGATTTAATTACAAGCCAGACCAGTAGGGTGCATATTGGTGTAGAGGCAGATGGTGGCCCTCCCTCTGCTTTTATACTAAAATAGAAGTGCAGAAGAATCATGGTAAAAACATGTTTCTAGTCGGGTCTAGTTGTGTATACACCGTTTCACTACTGGACACGCTGAAGTATTGTAGAGAGATGATAAAGTACAAGAAGGAACTAAATGTTTAAGATCTGTAGAAATTTAAACATGTGGATGAAGAAGAGTGATGACACTTTTTAAAATTCCTAAGCAATTTAATTGTCCACAGAAGTGATGCAGATGTTGTATTTGTTGTAATGCCAACTGTTGCACTAGACTAGACACCTCATCCTTCCTTTTATGCATGTTCTACTTTGACGTCAACTATAATCACGTATACTCTGAGCTTTGCTGAAGGCTGTTACACCTGTCACGTTGTTCTTGTCTGTTGTTATGGTTACTTAGCTGCTCTAGACAGTACTGTTCTTCCTCCTACTTGGCAGCATCATCAATGTAACCATTCGTGAATATAATACTTGTATGAAAAAACCAGAACTTCTTATCATCCCTTCTACATGGATCAGAGAGAACGTGAAAGTCTTTTATGGTCACTGTTATGTCATTACCCTCAATCAGTTTTCAAGACTGTTTGTCTTTTTTAATGAGCTGGCCACTAGGTGGAGTGAGAGGTCAGTGCCAGTATCCTTCATCCAGATGATTTGTGTGATGTATATCCCCCACCCTGTCACCTCACACAAGACATCTACCTGCCTGACAAAGAGAAATATCCTCCTGCATTTTCAGACCCACCACTGTGGTGATTCAGACCCGATCCATCACTTCTCCTCTGAGGCATTACGCCCCCCCCCCGCCCTCCCCGACTGTCTGTGACAGTTGCCTGGGGGAGAACAAAACACTTCAGTGTATCCACAGACACACCCTCTTTCAAAATCAACTAATCAGCTGCTGAGATGGAGCAGGAAAGAGGGGGAGGAGGAGGCTAGAAGAGGATGGGAAGAGCCTGGATCTGCCTTTGCCATTTTTCCTCCTCCATACTTCCTTCGGTTTTTGCTGTCTCGGATCTTTCACGCACTTAGAAATAAAGAGATGAGTTTCTTCCAGCTTCTCTTTTGATCTCTCTTCATACTTGCGTGGCTGTCTTGATGTGTCTTACGCTATACGACCCACTTTCTCCATCTACAACCTTTTTTCTCTATTGAGCTGCTATCTCCCTTCTTTTCTTTTCCCTCCCGACAGTTGAGCAGATATGAATAATTCACTTTGATGAACAGGACTGCAGAGTGTGCATGACTAGCGTATTAGCGTATCTATTTGCTGGTGGGGCCATATTGGGGACTCATTTGCTTTAAATGTGCACCACCAGTGTTTAGTTTGTATGTGTGGTTCTGCACATGAGTTCTGGTGAACAGTTGTTTATATTAGCAGCTTGTCAACGTCCTGTACTTCCAGCAAACTTACCTTATTGGTCAGCAGCGGCTTGATCTCAGTCAGCTGTACATCCTGCAGCTCATCCATCTTTCTCTCTTGTTACTGTAAACCACACTGTCACAGGAAGAGAAGAGAAAACATATTCATTAAAACGAGCATCAGCAGTAAGGAAAACAATGGATGACCAGGGGAACCATGCCGAGTGGAGATAAATTCACAAATAGGATTCATGCAGTGAATAACGCTAACAAAACCATGTGACATAATCTAAATAAAATAAACCTTGCTTGTTTTATCAGTGCTTTACCTAGTATTGATAATGATTCCACATGTGCTTTTCTTGGGGGGTGGGCATGAATTCTTCTCAGTGTCTGGAGGTCAGCATGACAGTGAAAGTTTGAGAACCACTGGTTTAGACTATAAAATGTCCAAGGTGACACAGTCAAAGTCCTTGTCTTGTCTGACCCACAGTTCAGTGTGACTTCCCAAAGTTATTATTCAGTACACAGTGAAATAAAAATTTTAAATCTATAATTTAAAAATCAGGAAGAAACAAATCTTTGAGAATTCTGCTTCAGAAATGACTAATTAACTAATGACAGGGTTTCCACACCAAATTCAAGGACTTTCAAGGACCAATTCCATCAAATCATGGCATACTTTGAAACATAGAGGTTAATTACAGCTGCAACATTTTTATAATGAGCACTGGCAGGCTTTACAGGCGCTCACAGGAGAGAGGACACAGTGGAACAAAACCTATTTAATAATCTTGAGTATAAATGTGCATTTTCAAGTCTCCTCAAATTCAGAATCTTTCAAGGATTTCAAGGGCCGATGGGAGGCATGTAATTAATTAATCAACTAATCCTTTCAGCACTAGATGCACTTCATGACAACACAACCTAGTTGTATGATACAATTGATTAGTCTGGGGCTATAGGAGGTGGCAGCAGGTAGATAAATCACAAGCGCTGCATTGTCAGTAGCTCTCTTTGTGTCCCCTCTCCACTCCACATTGGCATATTGGGACACATACAGTATATGATGGTACAAGAGTGGGCCAGGAAGGGGATCGAGGGCGTTTTCTCTATCATTTCTCAGGGAAAGGTCATACTTGCAGTCCACACAGATGGTGCACAAATATGCACACACAAAGATGGATATGGCCAGGTTTAACAAGAAGCTCTAAAGCCTACCTCATTTGTTTTCTCCTTGAAACCAGCCGTTTGTCCCTGCACATGATTACTGAACAAAATGTATCCCTCCCCCAACTCTCCTGATATGGTAGCTCTTAGGTCTTGCCTATTTGTGCGAGGTGAGGACAGGAAGTGGTATTGAATTACCTGTCTGTGCCTAGGAGAGCGGCTCATGTTACACATAACAGCAGATGGAGCCTCTTCCGCTTCTAGGTCAATGCTTACAAGTGGAAGACAAAGCCAAACCTGCCTGCACCGCACCGCAAACAGCCTTGATACGGAAACATCGCAATGCACCGAATGCCAACAAACAAACGAGAAGTACAGGCAAGTGACTAGCCAAATGGAGGCGCGGCTACCTGAGTCAGAGCCAACCCTCCTGGAACGACCTTGAAATGGCTGGTATCAGATAACCTTCAGCGTCGGTTAAAGAAGCCTCTAGCAATAAACCAACAGTGAGAGGTACCAGCAATGACGACGCCGTGTCATGTCTGTGTTGCCAGCGGTTTTACCCTCCGAAAAAAAAAGCAGCTGTTTGTTGACACATGAATCAGGTCAGAGGTCATTCTGCTCTGGGGAAGCAGATGAGTACAACTGTGTACAATCCTCAAATTACATTAAAAAAAAGAGAGCAAAGAGCAAAAACAGAGTGTTGGGAAGTACTCAGCCATCAGCATGGGGAGTGAAAACATGCCTGGCAAAATCCCTGCTGACAAATCTGGCTTAAGGGTGGAACTAAATAATATTTAGACAAGAGAACAAGGAAAAAAGAAAAACAAATACTCTGCATGCTTGAGCGTATTGGCCGGATCAATCCAATACTTCCTCAGACTATCACAGAAAGTGGGAGTGAAGCAAAAGCAGCTTTAATCGTAGGCAGGCTAGCTGGGCAATCAAGGTTTTAAGGGAGACAGGGTCAGGGTGAGCTTAAACCAAATGACAGACTGACTGGGTGGCTTTCACAGCCCAACCCCACTGACCCCCTTACACTGGGTTACCCAGGCAACTAACTAGCGTATGCTCCTCCACCTGAAAGAAAGACCTGTCCCCTGGGACCTCGAATAGATCTCTACACCAAATCACCTGAATGAACACTGGATCGCATTTAGCAACATACAGCCTGTCCTACCTACTCCATGCCTGCTCTACCGTTCAGCATGCACAGCTGTTGCCATAGAGACAAAGCTGGCTGCCGATGTTTATTCTAAGCTGGGCTAGCCCCAAGGGACAGATGTAAGGCAGGGAGACGTGGGGAATAGATAGTGGTAGAAATAAGAAGGATTGATCAAGTGAAGCTCAAAATGTGTATAACCCTAACATTTAGACTCAAATGAGCCATGCAGACAGTGTCTAGATATGACAGCAAAGCTCTGTGTAATTGGGACAGGCGGTTAGTAGTAGTCTCAGATGATAGGAGGGAAATTCCATTTGCAATCTGTGCAGCTTACGGGCTTTGTCCTGTATTCCCACAATACCATTAATGTGGACGAGGGTGTGGGAAGGATTGAGAGAGCTGAGGATGTAGAACGAGTCCCTCCAGCCTCGACAGCCGGAGTGTCAGTTGCACCGGATCGCTCTTACAAATGCTCTCCCTGACATGAAAATCTGTTTTACTCAGCTCTTCCGCTTTGCAGATGGGTAACACACAAATTACATGCTGGCTCTCACACATGATTTCCTTCATCTGTTCCTCGGGTCCATTTCCCTGCACGGCATGTAGCTGCCAGCAGGGCCTCGTCTCAGCGCTAAATATCATGCCACGCGGTGAGGGACAAGCGGGATGTGCTGGGTGAACAAACGACACCAGAAACAAACCGTGTCAGAGGAAAAACCACAGGAGGCCCGTTCCAAGCAGGAAAGGTCAGCCTTCACTATAGTGTCAGCGCTGCCTCTGGGACACTGAGGTTTTCAATTTGAACACAATTACCATGTAGCTGCGAAGACATGTTGAAATCTGTCAGTTTCGTAAATAGATCACTTATTTAGCATCCCTCCCTCTATCCTCTCTTGTTGGCAGGGACTGCTGCCTCCTACCTCACACACACACACACACACACATCATCCAATCTCGATGGCTGCAAGAAGAGAGAGGACTTGACTTTACCTCAGCGCTGAGCCACAGGCGCCTGAATGCATGCATGTGTGGACACAGAGGCGTCTGCCAGAATACCTACTGTAGATATATGGTGTCTCTGCCAACAACAACAAAAAAAAAGTCCTGTAGCTGCCATGTCAGCAGACGGCGCTGAGAGATCGATGAACACATCCCCTGTTCCTCCTCCCACTTTTCCTCTCTCCCTCCCTCCCACACCGTCCTCCCCCCGCCACTCTATGCACTCTCTCCCGTGTCTTTGTCTATCCATCTCCATCTCACCTTGGACCGCCAAGAAGTCTAGGCAGGGTGCATGATGGACGACTGAGAGCCCAGCTGTGATGCTGACCCCTCCCATATCTACTTCAATTAGGCCTCTTTCCTCTTTATTGCCATGGCAACCATGACTTCAGATTTACCTCTTGTCATCATCATTCACATCATGGCTGTGCTTTGACTCTGACCTCTTCGGCTTCGCGTTGATGACAGTGAATGTCGGCTTGGTGACCTCATATTAACCCACCTCTGGGCTCTCTATGGAGATCCTGACATCAGAGACATTGCCATGGTGATATAAAGCAGAAATCCTTAACTGTCCACACGTTGTCACTCTCTGTAGTGGGGAAAGGTTTACAGGAACCCTGGTGAGCCTGTGGTAGACGGCTGTGTCCGCAATTAAACTCAATCTGCCACATAAAAAAATATTTTTAAAAATGCAGTGTGACAAAAAAGGGCTTACACTCTCCTTACTCTCTTTGTCTGTTTTATCCCATCGCCCAGATTACCAGCTTAACTCAAAAACATGATGCTTTATTTATGATATATGCTTTAATCTTAGACAAAACCTTAATGCATGTTTTTCGGCGGCATTACAAAAGGGTTCGTGAGTTGAAAGCAGTCCAGAAATTGCATAGATTTAAAAGAATGTTTCGGATGTCTGGTAGTTCAAACAGCTTCCTCCACTTTTGAAAAAGCAGCTTATTTGATATTTGTAAATTTCTGTGAAATGACAGAAAGGAAATTTAACCATGAACAATGACTAAGACTACAGTATGACACAGAGAAAACAGTGGTCATCACAGACACCACATTATGACTGTATGACTGCCTCTGCATAGGGCGGTGGTGGTTCAGACGGAGCATTACTGGGCTGGCTCCTCCAGAGTCTGCATCTGTGGACTCAACATATCATAACAGGAAACAAGGTCTTTCCCAAATAAGCCTTTTGTTGCAAGAATACAGGGATATATATACTCTACTGTTCCACTTAGCAACCTAAAAAATTATATACAAATTTAAATTAAAAGGATTTTTTTAACATATATTTATAGATTATTAGCTGTTACACCGTTTGCATTAACTATAAACTGGTTTCTAAACTTCTTTTCTTCTCCAGATGACACATTTAGGTGCATCTGCCATCCATCAAAAAGATCCAGATTCCCATCTATTGACAATTAGCAACTAATTTCCAGCGAGAGGAAGTAGTGTCACCGGCTGGTCTGTTTTCTCCAGGAATCGAATAATTCTAATAATACAAAAGGAACACGAGCATGTCTGTCCTCAACCGGAGCCTCGGTCTGCAGTCAGCACTTCACCGGGCTTCACATCACAGCAGAAAATAGGCCAGCACAAATTCCAAAGATACTGCCCTCCTGCCAACAGCCCAGCTCCTATGTCTGCCCGTCTTTGTGTGTCTCATTGTCAGGTCTACAAACAAGTGGCGACAACTCATCCCTGCACAGTCACCAGTGTGCCGATGCCTTGGTCTTGGATGGGGCGACTTTTCCACTCAGGGAAACATTACTAGAAATTTCTCTCCAACTTTTCATAACCAGGCCAATCCTGTGTTTACAGTTCGAAGTCTGCGAAGGTAGCAATCCCGCCGGAGTAAAGCTAATGGACTGTGATAAGGCTCCGTTCCAGATTATTGCTCTAAACCGGACCGTTTGGTAAGAGAATTAGAAAAAGGAAATCCATTTGTTTGGCGTTTCAGCCCCCACCCCCGCAAGCATACCCCCACTCGTCAGGTCAATAACAGCCTGGGAGATAAATTTTATTGTGTTCTATTGAAGAGGTGAGGGAGGAAACCTGATCTGGAGTTTGCTCTTTTGTTCTCTATCATGGAAAAGCTGACCTATAGCATAAAACATCCCCTGCTGATACTGTCAGCAAAACACACACACAGATGAACGAGCGCGGCGCGAGGCACACTCTCACATGCGTGCACACACACAGAGCTCCCCATGCTTCACGTCTCCTTAATTAAATGACAGCTTGCTCTCCTGAGGCCCCATCATCCTCCTTACAGGCCTATACGATTCTCCTGATACAAGCTGACAGTCTTTTGACAATATAACAAAAACTGCAACGAGACAGCTCTCTGATGTCTTTTTCTGTTGTGATTCTACCAAAAGTGGTCTATTCTTATCCAACACCCCAACTCTGGTTTTGAAACTAAAAACACTGGATTAGGTGGCTGTGAGACAATGCTCTGCTCAGGTTTAAGTTCACATAATGGACTGAGTGGATGACAGAGCAAAGTAATGTCTCACTGGCTGCAAAGATAAAAGGAAATGTGACATAAGCAACCCAATCTGTCAGAGAAGCTATTTAAAGACAGTTAAAACAGGAGAAACAAAATCTTCTTGTTTGATCCTTCGGGATTAAAAAGGTCTAATAAATGCTAAATACAGCATTACTATAATTGACTGAGAAGGCAGATGCACTCAGTCACTACCACGTTTAATATCCTGAGCCTAAAGCCAGCCATAACTCAAAAAGCAAGTGATAAAAATGTTGTAGAGGTTGTTCTTGGACGAGACATGGACACACACAGGGACAATATTGGGAGTGCTACTCTAAAAAGGTATACAGACACACACGCTCATGTCCAATAGGATTTTTGTGTGGGAGGAGACTCTTGACCTAACCTTCTGCATCATGATTTTCATTCACAGCGTGCTCGTCTTTGTCTCTTCAAAACATGTGTCTCATGAACCGTGCATCTGCATCTTTTGATAGTGTTACAGCGTATGTGTCTGTGGTGTGTGTGTGTGTGTGTGACTCCGAGGAAAAGCCTGGTTCATCAGCAAATATACGGATTGGCACGTAGCAGTCACTGCGCTGATCTGCCTGCCAAACAGGGGCCCACCACCCACACCCTGACCTCTATACTCACGCTGGATTGGGGACAGCCTCTGTTGCACTCACAAACATCCGAGTAAACAGACACACTCACACACACGTCCAGAGCCTCAGATAGCTAAGAACACAGTAACACACACACACACACACACACACACACACACACACACACACACACACACAGAGTATACAGATCTCTAATCCTGCCGGACCCCTCATTACTCTCTGAGGGCTTTTAAAGAATTATGACATTATTCCTTGAGGGGGCACTTTATCTGCTAATGGTCTTATGCGATTAAAGAGCAGCATCTCGCTGTATTGACTAATGACCACACATCCATTGGCATGACCACGATGCTTCATCTCCCACCCGAAAAAACGCACACAGCCAAAGACTGACCAGTGCTACGGCTCATAAAAATATCTGTCATAACTTCCAGGGTGTACGCTAAATTTACTGCCCTCATACACACCCAGAGACCAACAGCAGTATTTTCCGCTGGTGAAGTCATATTTCAGAGCAGCAAACTGGAAACTCCATTACGCCTGTGACAGACGAGGAAGTGTGCGGCGTAGTAGCAGTTATGAATTTTGTATGTGCGTTATATGTAAGAACTGGAGAGCGTTGTGTGCGTTTGTGAAGGAGGCTGCGATGTGAGTCAGCTCAGCCATGTCCCTCCCTGCTCAGTACATTGTACTATATGGCTGCAGAGTCACCCAGGCATCTATTTTGGTCTTAATACATAGTACAGGAGTGCTCACACTCAGCTGCATATCGCTTTAAAGTGATTCTCGTGAATCAGTGTGTTGTGTGTCAGTGCCTTGCCTTGTGTCCTCTTGCCCTCTAACCCACCATTCACTAGTATAAACTAAGGCTGGACAACAAACTAATATTTGTAGTGATGACAATGAATTTTTAATGCCCTAAATTTACTTAGATTTTTAACTGAAAACAGTCTCTGAATGCCACATAATCTAATAAAGACCTCCTCTGAGGACATTGTGGGCATTCACGGACAAGGCTTGGTTGGTTCTGTTGTCGTTTCTTGTTATATGAAGGTTGATTAAAGCTTCATTGTGAGTCGCTTTAGACAAAAGGGCCAAACGAACAGAATATTCTCCTGTTCGGGTAAGATAACAATAGACCTTTTTCACGGCGGCCATTTTGACAGGAAATAGTCGGGGTCAACGGCGTGATACTAATGACGGCTCTGTTTATCGCAGCGAAGGCTTTCCATTGGGCCAACGTGCACCACGGCAGCAAACTGACTCTGTGTGACCTGAATGGAACGGCGCCTTAATTAGTATCATTGGTAACACCTCTGACTATTTCATTTCTAAATGGCCGCTGGTGAGCTCAGGTAATCCCCCCCCATCGCTCCACCCAACTTCAACCTGAGCAGAGATCAAATAAGGCAAACAGATCCCCGACTGCTCCTCTGTAATCAGTCAGGATGAAGAGATCAAGTAAATGAGGTGACATGAGAGATTAAATATTATTCACAAAACCCGATATTATGAGAATTTTTTATCGCTTGGTCACGTCATCCAGCCTTACAACACGACACCATAGGATCAATGTTTTCTGTGAACAATTGCAATATACAACAAATTCATTCTGAGCTCTCTAGACACGCACACAATGGTTTTCATTTTTCCTTTGACTCCACACAATACCCTGTAAGGCACTGCCATAGCTGATGCGTTCAAACGATGATAAATAGACTAATAAGAATGGAAATATAGATTACGGTAGCTACATGACACACATCACCAATAAATCAATACACACCAGTGTGGACATGTCTCACACAAAGGACAGCATTAAGTAAAGGGTGGGGGGTATCATCACTACTAAAGGGGGGTGATGATAAATCTGCTGTGATAGGTCAGAGTGAGGCGTGAGCCTGTCTGAATGACTCTCTCCTGGCTGAGCTCCTTCTGATATCTGGCTATAAATAAGAGTGAATGGCCAGACTTGTCGGCCTGCACTCACTTTTGTTAACAGAGTGCCTGCCCCTACTCTGCCACACTAGGCTAGAGCTGCCGCTCCGTCTGTGGGGATTTCCTCTGCCATGTTCACTTGGGCAGACAGCACGGAGAAAGACAAAGTGCAAGAGGGATGCTACGTGTGTGTGTGTGTGTGTGTGTGTGTGTGTGTGTGTGTGTGTGTGTGTGTGTGTGTGTGTCCTGGGGCCCAGCTGGTGTATGTGTGAGCAGGCAGAGTTTCTAGAACAGCAGAGTCCTGCTGGAGGCTCAGCAGGTCCTGTAGACCGCGGTCAGCCTGGCCGAAGGGCAGCTGTGGAGGCAGCAGTGAGACCATCTGTACAGCCTGGCCGGTACCTCACACACTCACACTCACACTTTGACTTAGGTCACTTTTGGCAACATTATCTGGACTTACATTCATTTCCTGGAGAGTCACCCTAAACAAAATCATAACCAGTATTTGCCTCGCCCTAATGTTAACCACCAAACCATACATCAGCTTTGGTCTCCAGTTAACAAGTCTTTAGACTGAAATTTGTCCCTGAGCCTAAGTCAGAACTTCACACGCACACACACACAGTTCAGCAAGACGGGTGGAAACATTAGTAACCGCCTCCATAAAACATTAACACAGCACAGAGACATGAGAAGCCTCGTGCCCAGAGATCTCTGCCTGTGAATCGTGGAGTCTGTTTCTGTGTGTGAATCAGTGCTGAGAGGCCGGCTGCCTCACAGGAACACGACCTCCGGTAACAGAGGTATCCATGTGGTCAGCTAGTCTGTCACAATGACTGATTACTGACAACTCAATCTCCCACAGAAACACAGAGGTGGCTCCTCTGGCGCCTTCCCCTGAGAATGCTCGATGTGGAGGTCGGCGGTGTCCTTGGCAACCACGCCCCCCCTCCTCACCCTCCTCCTCCCTGTGCCATCCTCAGCTCAGCTGGTGGCGCCATGGAAATCGAATGACCTTTTTCACCATCATTTACATAAAGTCATTCTCTTCTCATCACGACGGCCGACGCAACGTGGAATGCTTTACCAGCCAGCGTACAGCTCCCATTCAACTGTCAGGCGCTAAGCAGCCACTCTTAAACTTTCAACTCAAGGCGTCAAATGAGTCATAAAAAAAACATAGACAATGATTTCATTTCATCACGTATGTGTCCAAGTCACGACACACACTCACCAGGGTCCCAATCGCTCCATGTGAAATTTTCTTCTGTGTTTGGACTGAACTGCTTCGAACAGCAACACAGCCTGAGGGGATCTTCAAACCACCAGGGCTCAGTACCTGCCATTCGCTCTCACAATAACAATCACTAAAGCATTTAACTTCCCTAGGTGTTCCCTAGACTGTTAAAGCAAGCCGAGTATGAAATGATTTGTGCTGTCAGGAGACACTGTAAATAAAACTGTGGGATGCTTACATGTTCGAGAGCTTAGCATGTGGTCTGCGTGTGCCCGTTTATTTATATCTAAAGACAAGCCGAGGTCTCAGTGGAGAGCTGGAACATCTTCTTTCATTGCTTCCCACCTCTGTATCACACACAAATATTTATGAACACAATGGGATTTTTCAGAGTGAGGAGAGTATATCTGACTTGAAAAGAATAAGGAAGAGGAAATCAAATGGAAACCTCAGAGACACTAAAACAGAAGAGTAAACTGAGGTGAGATCTGCAGTTTGTTCAGCAAATATACTGTGCAGGTGTATAAGGGTAGGTAGGTTCATTAAACCATATGATCCTCACTGAAGGACAGTCTGGTGCATCCAGAAGTCCAGTTTGGCTTTTATCCAACACTTTGAATCAACAAGCTTACCACCTGTGCTCTGCCTTTCCTCGTCACCACCTGCTGATTGCATTGCTGATGCTGATAAATAAAATGGAGATGGACAGAGCCCTCCCTCCCTCCCTGATACAGGAGATAAGAGCGTCTGAAAAATGTGTGGACTCTTGTCATTTGTTTCGTTTACTGTAAGCACATTCATCTTCAGTTCCATCCCTGCAGAAAAGCTGCTGGAGCCGGGGATAAATGGGATATCTGTTTGAATAAGCTTGTTCGGCCGGGGTCGAGAGAAATTCAAGAAGTTACCCTGGAACAGAGGTGTGTATGCATCAGCGGTTTTTGATAGAAAAAAAAAAAGAAGCTTGAAGCTGCTGCGCAGAGCTTGCACTGGAACTCTAACCCTGGTACAGCTGAAATTACAGATGCACTTCAGTTACAGAAAAGCGGCAGCAGAGCTCCAGGAGGGTCAGACGGAGAGACGGACATGCAATGTGTTTTGTGGACATCATCCAAAAACACTGCTTCAGTACAAGATGACTAAAAAGGCAACAGAGAAACATGACATGGGCGTGCTTATTATTCCAGTTATGAGAGGAAGTCACGGTAAACGTCCACGTCTGGCGCAGGTTGTTTTGCCCTACAGCGCCGGAAAAACCAATCGACACAGTAATGCTGAGGTGATACACAAGGCAGACTGGCTGTCAGCACAGTGGCTTAATTACTGTCTCCATCTCTCCAGTGAGCGTTACTCCCTGGCATTTATCCCTGGAAGAAATCCTCTTCAACACAAGAGCACTTCGCACTCTTTCTGTACTCTGTAATCCCTGGAAGAATTTATGCACGACTTGTAATCCACGCAGAAAGGCTCCTTAATGCTGTCGCTTCTTGATGCTGACATATTGAAATCACTTGATATCAGTCAGTATTAACGCGATGTAAAGTACGGCGCTGTCGCATTCTGAGCACGCGTGGAGCGTTTAATCACTCGGCGTTGGAAAGGAACAAGAAACCAACTGACAGCTCTAAAACAAAGTGTCGTAATGAAGCGCAGGAGCCCATTTTAAAATGATTTTTCAGTGGTGGCTAATAATTAAGAGCCTGCAGGGAACAGATGGACACATTTGCCAGAGATTTGGAGTACAACGTGTGGCTTAATGAACAACTCCTGACACTCCCATCAGTTAGTTAGGCAGTAGCTTTTCGCTGTAATAATCAACCAGGGGCGCACTGATCCCAACGATACGGCAATAAACCTCAAAACTAGCCACTATCTGATCTTTGTCCTGCTTTGACAACAGCTAACTGAATGAAACTTTCTGTCATTAGTTTGCCATCTATTGTCTTTAACAACCGTCTTTACTCGCTGTGTTGTGAGTGACAACAAACGCCTGGCTGTTGCTTGTTGTGTAAGCTCCATTCCAGCCTGACCATGTGACACCGCTGAGGGCATTGTGGGAGATAAAAACACTTGAATTGAACCCATCCACCGTTAAACTACAAGACACCACACTGCCGGATGTCAGAGTAAAGGCTTTAATGCACAGACTGTACTTAAAACAAAGGTTATAATCTCCTATAAGTACAATTTAACATCACGTTGTGTGTGATATTTTACTGGGAAGCTGCAGGACAACACAGTGTCCTATCCCAAGATGACAATGGCTATTTTTAGTAAGGGGACACACCTGATGCCCACTCCCTTTCACCTGTGTGACCTTCGCATGGCCATCGGTGACATTGTCGTCCGTCACGTGGTGTCTGAATGCCACCTGCAGCTCCGTCACTTTGGATGGGATGTGATTGATTAGGATGGATCTGCCAAGTGTACACCGGGACAGTGTTTGTGGATGTGCAGAATATTAACGAGTATTATCTATAGTCAACACAACAAAGCCAACACACAGTTTGGGGACTCGCTCCACTGAACTAACAGCGTGTTAATATTCCTCTGATAAACACATTAGTACAACTTGTATTTTAATGAGTTCATAAAATACGTGAAAGCTTCCCACAGGGGTTTTTTATGTGTTTTTTAATTCAATAAGCTACAAGCTATCGGGCTAACTACTTGTTTTATCTCGGTATTTCACGATGTAACGCTTCGTGCCGGGCCTCTTTATTGTATTTAAAAACATCTACAAACACGAGTTATTAATTATCGGGTGTATACAGTGTGACAGGAAACAAACTAGTACCAACACGTACTGCGCTGGCAAAATGAAGACGCGGCGTGAGAGCAGCCGCTGTGTCGCATCACTGTATGAGGAGCAGCGATGAACTCATTTCATTGAGCCGCAGTTCAGCCGTGTCGCTCCCGCTCAGTGAAGTCCTGGCGTCGGTTCAGCCGGTGTTTTAACCGGTGTTTTATTGTAGTACAACAATGCCTATCTGTGTGTGCTGACTGCCGCCACCATTCCCCTGACAAACGACGTGTGGACAGCGACGTGAACAGGTTGGGAGATCCAGCGAGCGGAGATAATCTGCTGTGGCATCGGGCACATCTGTACATGGTAAATGGGAGAAAAGGCGGCTGTTCAGACTTACCTCGTCGGTAAAAACAAAAAAGACAAGTGTCCGCCGGGCTCCAGTCAAATTCCTCTCCAGTTATACTGTTGAATATTAACGAGGAATATGTGTATGTTCAAGTATACAGTTCACGCTGCTCCTCGCTGCCGCTTCCTCTGCCTCAACTAGTATTTCGCTGTGGACTGTGGGCGGGACTACACGCTGCGTCGCAGACACCGCGGAGCAGCCAATGAGAGGAGGCGGCACACAGCACAGACAGCAGGAGCAGACAGGAGGCCTCACTCCCATCACAAACCATGAAGACCAGCCTCTGATTCCCAAGGCCGAAAGATTCAGTCACATGTAATTCTACTGCGATCATCAACATATTTCTAACTTTATTAGAGAGAGTTGCTACACTCTTTGGGTGAAATGAAATGGCTAAAATAATAATAATGATGACTTCTGATGAGATAATGCATTTATGTTCTTTGTTTTTATAATAGTCTATACAAATCAAAAAGTCAACATGTTGGCTTAACACTGCACAAGTTCATTTGTAATATATGATATCAGTTGTCCTGCTCTATCCATCTATAGAAATTTGATTAACCGATAAAACCTCCTATCGAATTTCCTTTTTCAGTCTGATTATGTAACCGCACAAATAAGCTACGCAATAAAAACATTACATCAAAGCAGGCACGCAGTCTCCTTTTATATCCCCCTGCCTAAAAAAAGTCCATGTCCTTCCTTCATACAGCTCTACAAACTTTGGCTGACCGGTGCTGTTTCAGGTCATGAGCAGTTCTGTTGTAGAGTTGGAGGTCAGTGTCTGTGGGGAAAACAAGAAGCATGATTTACTCCGATTACAAACCTACGCCTTCAGTTTCCACACTACTGCTTCCCCAATTTTAATCTGATTGTGTAACATGTTACATCTGACTGAATGTTTTGTGTGCATGAACTCTAAATGCAGCTGTTGACTTCACTGGTGCTGTTATTACCAGCTGGATAAATAAGACTGCTCTTAAAATACACAGCATGTCAGTAAGAAAACAGTCCAGAATGTGTCCATAGGGAGTAATAACAATGAGTTTATTTATGTACCAGCAAATCTGTTTGCATTGTTTTTGACATTTCCCTGCTTCTAAGCCAGACACTTACAGTACAGTAGCATACAATATCTGAATGTGGAGAATGTTTTCAATACAGAAGCACATTTCTCTGAATAACATATTTACAAACCAAAATACTGTAAATAAACAGGTGAAACAGGAACAGAAATAAAGAAATGTACAGGTCTTCTAAGTAGTATTTGTCACTGACAAAGCACAGGCTGCTAAGGTTAAGAAAGGACAAATCCACATTACAGATCTCAGTGAATCATAGGTCAAGTGCTACAGCAACAACAATGCAAAGAGTAAATTGAAGTAAGGTATACGGTAACTGACAAACACATAAAGGTTAACTGATAAAACTGTTAGGAAAGAAGCATTACAGTTTGGGACGAAACAGAAATCACACTTATTGTCGTGGCTAACTGAAAAAAAAAAGAAGATGTTTTTGATTCCAGACAAAAATAACTTCACAGTGTAGTATAAAACAAACAGAACAAATTATTTGAAGACTGCTTGAACAGCGAATTTTAATGCAGTATGGCATGACGCGTAACCAAAACCGAACCTAAAATGCAAATAACAGTGAGCATTTGAAAACGTGTTCATAAAACTATTGCAAAGAGGCCGTGTAGGTTCAGGAACTCGACTGCAATTTTTCTAATATAAAGCTTCTGCATGTAAAGCACTGTGTACTGAGAGAGACAGGGAACAGGCAATCTTAAAGGGTACTTCCATTATTTTTTAAACCTGGGCCCTATTTTTACATATTTTGCAAAGTACAGAAATGAGACCGTAGATTTACCTCACAGAAGAACACAGGAATTATACTGGTTAGTATGTATTATTGACTGACTTTGGTGTTTAACTCTACATATGAGTTTAGATAGGCAGACTTTCACTTTTAAGGTAAAATTCCTGTTTTTATCATGAATTCTGACGGATAAAGGATCTTATTCTTTAACAGAAGCTCTATCTGTACGGATCCTTTTCCATAATGTTCTCAGACACTTAATACAACAATATAAGCCACAGCTAGTGGACGTACTTTGTTTGCACCCAAGGATTACGTTGCAGCTCGTTTCCCGGCTGCTGGCTCAGAACCACTAAGATCTACTGGACCAAATCCAAAACTTTTTGTAACCATCTTTCATTCAGACCCCAAAATGTAAAAATAAGGCCCAGGTTTAAAAACACCAGACTTACTCTTTAAGCAGTAGCTCAGACAAAAGGCATTCATAAGGTTTAGAGTTGCATGGGAAACACAGAAGTGTAATCTGGTCCTAAGAATTTTCTCCTGCATTTACGAGGTTACTTTGTGTTTTTAATCCTGATTTAAGATGCTGACTTTCCATAAATGTTCATATAAATATTCATATATGACACTGGCTGGCAGTAGCATCGAATTCCACCGCACAGAACCTTTTCAGAAGGAGAAACAGCAGCAGATGTCAGGTCAGAGAGAACGTGCTGAACAATCCGAGTCTTGCACTTGCATTAATATCGTTATCTTTGCAGCCAGAGACCAGTGAGCTTCCTCCGCTGCACTTTTTCTGCATGCTGTGTGGGGGCTGAGGCCACTGCTGTTCTCTGGCGCCCTCATGTGGAGCTGTACAGGGCGATCTGCTGCACTTTGCCCAGCTGTGTGAGCAATCGTTTCATGCGGTGTTTGAGCTGAGGCAGACGGGCCAGGGGCTCAGGTGGCTCCAGCTCCCCGGTGTAGTCCAGCCAGCTCTCCAGCACTAAGGAGGACGAGCAGAAGAAGAGCCAGAGGTGAATACATGGATAAACAGGTGATGCCTTTCTTTTACAACACAGAGACTGTCATGTTCTATCCTACAGACCCCGTTTTTATTGGTAACATTGTTTATATCTTAAATGACACGTCTTCACAGTCAAATTATTAGCCATGGTCTCATCTTCATTTTTTTCCCCCAACCCTGTCCAAACGACTAAGTTAGTAACTAGGTTCGAGACCACCACAGGTCTTACCGTCCAGCTCCCTCTCAATGAAGTCCATCCTGTGCGAGACCTCGTCCTGGACTGCATCTATGTGATCCAGCAGGTTGATCTGCCTCTGTTGATGCTGCCTGCTGTTGTCTGCAGCCTCTCCTGGATCTCTTCCCTCCTCTTGCCTCATCTCAGCCTGGGACCAAGAGCCAACCATCGAAGTCTGAAGACGTCAGGATGAAATCAGACACAACCAGGTTTAGACCTCATTCACAAAAGGTTTCTGCCAAATCAATGCGCATTATTCATGCGCACGAGATTGTTGCATCGTGACTGGTGATCAAACAAAAGCTGAGCTAAATACTTGAAGTCACTCGAGGAGTTCAGAAGTAATGTTACCTTGACAACGGAACTACTTCTAGTTTAAAATGTTCGGTTATCCACTCGACAATCAATACTGTGTCTAAACGTTGAGAGGAAGTTACTGATGAGTCTGAAGGCACAGTGAGGAAAGAACAGCCTAAAAATGTGACACCAACTGGGAGGAAGATTGGAGGAATATTGAGCCTTGTGCTTTAATTACGTCACTTCCAGAATCTTGATGAATTCAAAGATCAGCCTGCATTTCAAACATCCTCGTCTCCTGTGGAATCAAGTCTAACCTTATTACTGCTGACTGTTGATTTGGGCTTGTCTGTCTCCAGCAGGCTTCCGTAGCGCTGCTCTCGCTCCAACAGTTCCTCTGTGCTTCTCATGCTGTCCTCCAGCTCTGAGCCCTGTCGGGTCTCCACCACCAGCCTCTGCTCCACTGCTGGGTAATATGCCCGTGGTTTCTGGTAGCAATGTTCACTGGTAATGTATGAGTCCTGGAAGGATGGGAAGGGGGAGGAAGAGCAGGACGAAGAGGAGGTGGCAGCTGTGGCAGCCCGGCTCAGCTTCTCCAGGGCGTTGGACATTAAAATCTCTCCGCGGCTCATGTCCTCATCGGGAGTCACAGGAGATGGGACAGCATCACTGCCACGGTATGAGTCGGAGCTGGTCCGTGACCGCTCCAAATGCTTCCAGGGCTGCCGCCACAGCTGCAAGTCGGGGTGAGTATTGCTCCTCAAGAGGAAGAGAGAAAACAACGTTAAAGACACAGCTGCTAATTGAAAATTGACCTGGACGACGATCATTACTTTTAATCTGGCTTCAGTAGCTAAGAGGAAAACACCCTCTTTATATAATTCCTTTGCACTCACTGTAGGACGCTCATCTTGAGCTGCAGTCCGTTGAGGATCTCTACCACGTGGTGCACATCTCCCAGCAGCTGGTGGGTGGTGGTGATCTTCTTGGCATTTTGGTGAGAGTAGTTCTCATCCAGGAACGAGAGGCCGTACATGTGACCATTGCTCAACCACTCACGATCATACCAGTAGCGCAGGCTCTGCCTCTGACCTGAGAGTGATCAACAAATCATAATGAAAGGTTATCAAACTCAGAAATATTTGGCAAAAAGGGTGTTCAAGTCTCTCTTTAAGAGCCAGGCGCTGTTATTATATTATAGAGTGCATTCCTTAAGAGGTGAAAATACCATATGCAAATGTAATGTGCACTGCTACTCCTGTCTGCACAGTAGAAGACATAAATGTGAGGCAGCTTCAGCTTTAAGCTCAGTGCTAAGTCAACACAAATTCTACTAGTTTAAAGGTATTTGTTTTACTTTCCGATCATACACACCAGCTCACTCCTCCGCGCTAGCAGAGTGTTATTTCTGTCTCTTCATTTAAAACAGCAACTGTACAATCATGAAGCTTTTCACTGTGGACACACTAAGAGTCTGTCATTTAGAATGCCTGCAGTGTTCAGGCCAGGTGACAATACATACAGAAGAGAGACCTAGTGTGCACATGCCAGACTAAAAATATTCACGGGCAGACAAAACATTTATAACTGCAGGGCGCGAAGGAGAAAGGCCTGCACATGGTTAGCCTCAGAATAAACACTTTCATTTTCTTTTCAAAGGTAACGTTTTCATCCTCAAGATCTTCCTCCAAGCAAAAAACAGGCGTGGCTTGTGGAGGCAAACAACAGGGAAGAAAACAAACCCCGCAGGATGACGATGACAGAACTCCAGAAAACCCATATTTGAACATACAATGTTAATATGACAGCACCTGAAAAAGTACAGAAGGCAATCTGCAGCACGTTCTGTAGTTTCACTGCTGTATGATACTGAAAGACTTATGATTCAGGGATTATCTGAAGCATAATCAGATGGCTCCTCTCTTCTCTTCCTGTTTTTTTTCTCATAACTTCCTGTAACTGTGCCTGCTACACCAGGACCCAGTTCCTGTGGTTACTGTTCTCTTTTAGCAGGAAACAGAACAAAGTTTCAATGTGCAGGAACTCAAAATGTGGGGCAAAAATCAGTGTAAACCATCAGTTCTTTACGCTGCATTAGTAACAACTGCGACAGTGGTCCAAGCTTTTCATCAGTTACTTTGGAGATATCAGCCGTAATCTCAGAGAGAGAGATCGCCTCCCAAAATGTTGGTTCAAGTGGGCTAGCTAGCTTATTAGCTAAGCTCCTCTAGTTTGTTGTAATTTTTCCTACCATCTAGAGGGTAGACATTTTGTCGAATAAAAGAGGAAGTGTGCAGTATTCTCTAGTGAAAAAGCAAAACCTAGCTAAGTGCTTTGATGTCGACAAATTCTTCAAATGATGATGGTGTTTAATTTATGCCTGAAGGTGGGGGTGTTTTTCTCTCACCTGGTGGGTCTCTGCAGATGTAGCAGGTGTATCGGTCTGGAACATTGTCTTCCAGCAGGCCCATGCAGGTGCCGTGTTGCCAGCACAAACAATCTTCACACTGAGGGAAGGACAAATATATTTTATTTAAAAAAAATAAAAAAAAAGAGCTTGCAATGCCTTAAAATAGACGAGCTATAAAATGGTGACAGAAAACAACTGGCTCACCTGAATCATGAAGTCATTCTCTTCCTCCACCTCACAGATGCATCGCACGATCTCTTGGTCACTTGTGTCCACAGCACCAGAGTCCACGCTCAGGGGAGGCGTGGTGACGTCCAAATCCACCCCAAAGTCATCGTCGCTCCACCCGCAGCTGTCAGTGGACCAGTCACTGATGCTATCCTCATCTACAACAGGGACAAACATTGTTTTTTTTAATTTAAATTTTGGCTAAATTAATATTCTCTAACTCTACAACACATGTTGCACTATGTGAGTCTTAATGAATCTGGGTGGATTATATGATGAAGCAAGCTGTAGCAGCAAAGAAAAGCTCAGGATTCAATCAATCAAGCGTTTAAAAATAAAAAAATTTGGTCTCATTTGTGACAGCAGCCATGGTGTGTTAGGAGCAATATTTGGACACAGATACCAGATGTGATGCTCATCAAACTAAAACAACAGCGAGATGGATTGAATCCAGAGGGGAAAAAAAGAGGAATGAAGGGGAGAGGAAGCCATGTACAGTCACACACACAAACTAATTCACACACACACACACACCGTCACAGAGATACCCACCATCCACATGTATCTGCTCTGAGTAGCTGTATCCAGGCCTGCTGGGGTAGGCCTCAGGCTTGTGATTGTGTGAGGGGGGGGGTTTGAGTGGCAAATTCAATTTGGACTGAAGACCCAATACAGAGATGTCAATATTCTCCTCACTACCTGTGTAGTCTGTTAATACAGGGAGGGAGGGGGGGAGCAGACGTAGAACAAAATGTCAACTTTGAAAATGCTAAACAAACGCCCATCAGGAGGTGACAAACTGTGGCAACACAAACATGGACAAATGATAGAGTCAGGAACAGTCAGGGACAATCAGTTTGATGAAAGCCATACTGGCCCACATTCCAGGCACTTTAATAGTATGAAAGAATAAATGTGGAAGGTAACCTAACATCTGTGTGCATGCCAAATATACTGTTTATGTGTGAATGTTTGTGTGAACAGTGTTGGATTTGTGTTTGGATTAATCAATATCAGTGCCTGCCACAATAAAAAATAAAAACCTGGCTTTCTAGCACTGTCAGTGTTGTTGTACACGAGAGCAAACGCAAGCTGTGATGTAAAAGAAATGAGAATTGATTGGCATAATGGAGTGACAAGAGGCCAGCGACAGATGTGACACTTCTCCCACACACAAAGGCTCAGCCACCACACCAGGAGGAGTGAATGGAGGGCTTTATGCTTTGCAGGGCTAGCTCTTTCCAAAATGTCACAGTGAGTGCACATGCAGAGCAGCAGATATGGGAGGAGATCTCATGCCAGGGACCCCCTTCTTACCAGACTTGGCCTTCTTTTTCTTCTTCTTCTTTTTTAGTTTAATGCGGAGGAAGTCCTTCTGTTTAGGTCTCTCTTTCAGTTTGTCTTTTACTGACCCTGGGGACCGTTAAATGGGCAAGAGTTAAGTCTCATCTGTGCTAGCGCAGCAGCTAATTATTCTAAGCTAAAAATGAACACGTTAAATACACATCACCTTCTTATTGCATGATACTGACCAATGTCAAAGCAGCTCTTGTCCGAGTCCTTGTCCTGCTGCTGGCATCCGTTCCTGTCCAGCTGGTTCTCCTTGCTCTTCTCCCTCAGCAGTGCCCTCTGCTGATGGCCCTGAGTGTTGACTACAGGCGGGGCTGATGTGCGCCTGCCTGCAGTCTTCACCTCACCACGGGGAGCTGCAGCAGCTCCAACAGAGTCTGAGGAAAATCAAAAGGGCAAATCTAAGACCAAAGGCACAATATTTAAGCAATGCAGGATGTGCAACTAACTACTAAGTCATATTTTATTTTGTTGTTGCTTTAAAACACATTTTGTTTGAACACTGTAGAAATAGAAGCTGATCCAGTTTCTTATGAGACTCTTTTTCTTTTCCTTTTTCTGTCGCTTCAACTGGGACAGGAGTGGAACTCACGCATAGAGGCAGAGATGGTGCGCCTTCTCTTTGGGCCGTCCAAACTGGTGGCAGTAACCTGTTTATCAGAGGCCCTGGTCTGGACATTCCTGGTGGGGCTTCGTTCATCCTCTGGAGGCTGCTCCTCGCCATGATAATATTTCATATGATAGTGCAGAAGCTTGGCCTTACGGAATGACTTTGTGCAGCCGGGAGCACTGCACTTAAACGGGTTGTGGTCGAGGTTGATGGACAGGACGGGGGGAGGTTGATTTTTGATAACTCGGTACACTAAAAGAACAACAAACAAGTGATATGTGTAAAGGAAGTATATCAAAGAATGCAACACATTTGTGTATTTATTTCATGGTTTTGAGTACTCACATGGCTCTCTGCTGAACCTGTTGGGGTTGTGGAAGCCCTGCTTCCTCACCGCTATCAAAAGACAAGAGAAAGATATCATTTATTCACAAAAACCTTGAAAATATGCCCAGATGCTAAGCAGTATTCACTGAGCTCTGTTACTCATTTTCACAATCCCACATATCTGATGACATTTCTTCTAATTCACTGCATTCACACTTACGTTTCACAGGCTGGGGAGGTGGCACATCTGCTGCAGGCTGAGAGCTTTCCGATTGGACGTTTGGTTTCTGCTCCACATCTCTATTGGATTCTGTAGTTGTCATAGTGACAGACACCTGCTCCATCTGTGCTGGTGTCTGAGTGGGCAACTCTGTGTATGGCTTGGGCGAGTCTTTATATGGCTTTATTCCACTCTGTTCTAATTCCACCTCTTCCTTCTTTATCTCTCCGTTGACGTGGCATCGTTCCTGGCTTTGCTCATCGTCTTCCTCCACCTTCACCCCATTTGTGAGTCCTGTCCCCTTTTCTGTGTCCCTGGGCTTATTCGGGTCTACCTGCTCTGATATTTCTTCTTCCTTTTTGATAGTGGGTGCAGCCTCTACCTCACCATTTGTTTTCTTGTTCTTCTCGTTAACCATCGCTTCTTGCCGCTCCTCGTCTTCACTGTTGCTGTCCTCCTCCTGGTCAGAGGTGCTGCGTCTGGCTCGCTTGTTCTTGGGACCTCCGTTCTCCTGAGGCCTCCTGTCTCTGCGGTTCGGGACCCTCCGAACCATGTTTCTTTCAGTGGACCGAGACTTCCCTCCACCAACACCACCTCTCTGTTTGTCAGCAGGACAAAGATGAAGTTTAGGCAAATGAGCAGCAAATGGTGTACAAGAGATGATTGAGGACACACACACACAAAAAAAAGAGACATACCTCTTTGATAAAAGGCTTCACGTGTATTCCCTTCACTGTCTGGATAACGCCATCATAAAACTTCACAGTGTAAGACGCTGAGGGAGATAAAGGAGAATGAATGCAAACCATATTTTACACAAGTGCCAGCTGCTCATCTGATTACAGACAGACTTTAAAGTAGCTACGCTTCAAATGCGTATTTTGTTAAGATATTCCAGTATTCAGATTTTTGTAAATATGCACCAGACAGATTTATTTTCATAGCTTCTCTTCGCTGTGCCACTGACAGAAAGACATTGTTCTTGTTATTGAATGTAACGCAATGCCACGTTTCCTTTTTTAAAAGTGAAAGTAGTTTTAACATTTTAGACTACGGTACGCTCCATATTGCACAATATAGCACTGAAGAAAACTGAAAACTGTTGCTTAATCAAAAGGTATTATAAATCATTAACTTGAAGTAGACACAAAACAATTCTAAAAACATATACACGTAAAACACATACACAAGCAGACAGATTATTGATACGCACCATCTTTATTGACAGAAATGACCTTAGCGGGGTAGAAACGGCAGTCAGACCAGCTGGCAAGGACCTTGTCATTCACATGAAAGCCCTGTAGGAAGGACAGAGAAATCTTTATGACATAGTGCTCAAATTGTACTCGGAAGTATTAGCATATGAAAATAAAACCCCAGTATCACGTTACAGTTAGAGAGACAGATAAGGTACTGCTCTATGCAGAAATACACTGTGGAACAAAGGCCAAAGGAACATAAGACACCCAAGAACTGCTTCCAAACAAGCATGAAGGACGTTCTTAACTTACAGGCACAGGGCTGTCGTCCTGCAGGCCCTGCCGCCTCAGCTGAACCCTCTCCACAGGTCTCAGGTATGGACTTGTCCAGTCAAACCACTCGTCGTAACGGTGGCTCCACTGGCGGTAATGGATGAGCACTTTTTCACCTTCGTAGTCAATCTTCTCTATGTTGGCAGCATACCTACACAACAAAAGAAATTCAATGATGCAAATGTGACGGTTGAGGGAGGGGGTGCACGTTTCTGTTGCTTTACCTCAACATCATACAACAAGGGTGGCGAACCAGTAGAAATTGAAATTGTGCTCGAAAATGTCAAATGTAAAGAAACACATATGGATCATGAGACGCTGCTTAACTTAAGACAATGCTATGCTGGGGGCGGTGTTAGCCATGAGCACGCTACCACAATGTGACTGCTTTGGATTACAAAGCCTCGAGCTGCTACTCCCAAAATTTTAAGAGGTGAGCTCATTTGTCTTTTAGCCAGGAGCATCTCTGTTTTCATGTGTCTGATGGAGAGCTCATCTGGGTGACGTAAATGATGTTATTCATTTTTCAATGAGCCTGTTACTAACATTCAAAAAAGATGCTCACATTGCTGTGATGACACCAATGTCACATTTTGATCCATCTTTTAATACAATGTAACCAATAAAATGATTTGCAGTAGTCACAGATGAATTTTCACTATCATTCATTATTAATCCCGATAAAAAGGCTGCTTGGGAGCACACATCCGTCACCAGCTGTTGTTTACTGCCAGAAAGAGCAGTGACGCATTGAAAGGTCTGCGTGGTTTTTCTTCACTGTTTTCTGAATCTTTCTTCATGTTTGAACAGTTAGGCCCACAAATGAGAGAATGTGAATTTATGGGAGAGAGTGAGGGAAGTGAACGCTTACAGGGATGGAGAGGAATGAGTGAGGCCATGACTCACCAGTTTTTGAGGCTGTCTCTGGCCTCGAGCTGAGCTCCCACCTCAAATGTTATGCCTCTTCTGGTAGGGGGCGTCTTACTCATACTGCCCACATCAAGGCTCCCTTCCTGTACACACACACACACACACACACACACACATTAACCAATAAACATACTAATCAAAACTACACCCATATGACCTTGGGTACACTACTGAGAAGCACACACATTGTGTCTAGCCAAGAACACAATATACATGACTGTCGAGGACTTTAAGACAATCCTGCAGTCAGCCTCGTCTCTCTCTCAGGTCATTACTAATAATTATTTTGCCAGAAGACTTTGGCAAATCACAGCTTTGCACCTGAGTAGCAATTTAGGTGTTAAAAAGCAAGTACGCCCCTCCCACTGTATGCCAGCAGAACAATAATGCAGCACAGTCTGGGAAAACATTACCAGTTTAAAAAACACACACACATACAAGCTACAGATTACACATGTGGTATTATAGTACAGCACAGTGTAAAGCAAGGGAAAACTTAGACATATTAGGTGAGCCATGCCCCTCAAATGGTGGTGAAATGTGTAACTAATACCAGATGTTCAGTGATCACTAGTTGAGACGTTCACGGGGATCTGAGCACGACCTCACACAGGTCTCTATTAAAACGAGCAGCATTTAATTATCATTAAATGATTATTTTAAAATCAAGAAGGCACGATGAGAAAAGGGTGCAAGAATGATCAAGACAGCCACGGCTTCCTACTGTAAGCATCCAGCACACAGCAGACATGCAATTATGCAATCATGCACCGAGAGAACATTAAAAAAAACTGCAGTCCGTTTCCTTATATCCAGATCAAACACAGCCCGTGTGCTGTGAGAAAATGCATGGTGGAGGAGGAGGAGATCTTTTTGTCTCACATGGAAAATTTTCATTTCCCTCCCGATAACAGCGCCTCTTTTGTCGAGCTCACAGACTACAGAGGGCAGACTGAGATATCGCCTCTCTTTATTAAAAGACAGACGACCCACGTTATATATTATATATATATAAAAAAACGTCTTACTTTTGTCCCGGTTCCAGCTGACTCGGTTCACCATAGCGGAGGCAGTCTGGAGTATTGGCTTTCAGTGCAACCTACAAACCGGATATCTTCACACTACTCGGCCCACGTGTTTTCTGGTCAGCCGATCTCACGTATAGACACAATAGGAGACAATGGCAAGCATCCTCCTGCTTATCCGCCTGCCGCAGGTGGACACCGAGCACCACGTTAAAGAGGGGACGGTGTTATATTCAGTATGATACAAGATTTGTAATTAAAGTGAGTATTTTTTAATTTTTTTATCGCCTGCACACAGAGCCAGACAGCGACACTGACAGGGCGCAAACCGGGAGTTGGTGATGCCACAGTCATGAGTCGGAAACCGGATTGAGATCATCAGTTTGTGATGCCACAAGATAGATAGATATATATTCTGTGATTATTATTATTTTTATCGTAGGTTGATATCATACTGTAATAAAACAGCACTCCACACCCTTTTAATTTTCCCCAGCTCTCAGTCAGCACGGGAAAAGCACAACAAGCGCACGGTGCCTCATCTCTTCCCGCATTTCCTTTTGTTGAACTCTTCTACTACTGTGGGCACTTTATTGTCCGGCGTTTTATAACCAGTGGGCGTAGCGCGAGAGTAACCATCCCCAACGTCAGCGCTTTGCACAAATGTGATTGGTCGACAGAGTCCAGTGCGGGCGGGATGCTCGCATCTGATTGGCTGCGCAGCTGTCAGTCACAGACCTATTCGGGGCCTCGCGCAAGGCCTACTTATACTTTTCCTGCTGAGAGCGAGCGGCGTGGAAATGTAAAACATTAAACTTCCCCAACTGGGAAACAACGGAGCCATTTTATGAAAACACCCAGTGAAAAAGCACATGACTAACAAAAGACACGCCAGTAAACACACAAGCAGAACCGCGACGTGTCCAAACGGTACATTTTATTGCCTACTTCGTCACGTTTGTTTTGAACTCAAAAAGCCGACATGCGGCACCACACCATCTACGCTGTTGATGCATCCACCAAACGGGCCTCCTTCACGATGTTATTAGGCATTATAAACTCTGAAGCGAAAGGGAGATGCGACTTGGACTTCCTACCTGTTCTCCAGTCACTCTTTGTCCGGTTGGGTGTAAATATGTGCAGTTTAATCCTTATGAAGTGCAGGTACTGCCGCCTCCGCCTGTCTCCTCTGGATCACGCAGTTGAATTTCACCCCGTTGCATTCACCACCGGCGCGGGCAGTGTGGCGCCGCATTGCGCATGCGCGTACAACGGCCTCGATAACATAATTTATCACCTAAAAATTGTGTTGCTTTTAAAGTGTCATGTTTATGTACTCCTCATAAATATGTCAACCAAAACACTTTAAATATATTTTAAATGGACCTGAACGAATAAGTCAGTAACACCACTTACATTAATCATAGAGAGACCAATGTTACCTACAGTGTGTGTGTATATATATATATATATATATATATATATATACACATACTTTTCTTACTACTCTTATTATGTATGAATACAGATTGAATACAGATTTACACAGTCACTGTTGACACCCATCTACAGACGAATGTGCGTATGGCTCCACCCACTGTTCATCCAAAAACATGTTTGTTTACAGGAGTGAAGGGTAACCAAGCTTAGTGCTGTGGGTCACAGTGTGTCCACCATTTCTATCTATCTATCTATCTATCTATCTATCTATCTATCTATCTATCTATCTATCTATCTATCTATCTATTGACCACAGTGAGAAATAATAGTCTTTACACCTTTTACTTTTTCTTTAGTAAAATTACTAATTTCAACAGCTATTCTACTGCTGGCAAAACTGTAGAGTAACTTTATTTTTATTTTAATATATAATTTTTAATATATAAAACTTTAGTTTTTAACATTTTAGATCACAGCTGCTCTCTAAATAAATAAATAGCTTGTGTTTGCAGTTTGGATTAAACCTTATATTTTCATGCCTTCTGTCACTGACTGCTTTTTGGTTTCTTTTTTTTTTTTTCCATCCACCAACGGCAGACAGGTACATGACTGATACAGAGTGATAGACGAGGCAGGTGGCTGTTTTGTGCAGTGATGTACAGATTGGATGAGTCAGGGTGATGCCGTGTGACAGTACAGCTTGTATCTGTTTGCTCAACCTTTCACCTGTGCAGCCTGCATAACTCTGAGTAAATAAGCTTAAAAGCCTTTTGTCTAAATCTGGCATGAGATGTCTTTAACTGTACAGAACGGATGAAAAAGTCGTATTTATAAAGATCCTTATTTTCTTTCCTGATTGTGTAACAGTGCAAGTGCATCACTTTAGAAGGCCTTTCAGAGAAGTACTGCTGGATTGGACTACTTCTGCTTTCAACCAAGCCTTTAAAACGGAATAAAAATCTTTAAGACCACACCTTGACTTATTAATCATTTTGTCAGACTAGCCGATTAAAAAAATATTGTTAACTGTTATGAGATGCAAATAAAATAGTCACCGGCGAGATTGACCATGTGGTCACAGGATCTGGAATGTTGATCTTGTTAAATGCGCCCCCCCACCCTTCTCTCTCCCCTCATTTCCTGTCTCCTCCCTGCAACCCACTATGAAAATAAAGGCAAACATGCCCCGAAAATAAACAGGAGGCATCCAATTTACAATTGAACAAACCTTTATTTATGGACAGCCATTCCATATTATAACAACAGAGTATGCAAACACACATATACACACACATGGAAAGTGGTTTGAATCAGTCCTATGTTCAAAAGGCAGGCGGTTACAGCAGAGAAATGAACAGTTAATTACAAAAACACCTTTTCATTGCTCTTTACCGAAACATTTAACTTCACCCTTAACCTGAATCATTAGGAGAGTTATTACTATTTACACGCAGGATTTATTTACATCGGCAAAGCCTGAGAGCGGACACGAAAAGCTTAATCTACATTCTCATAGTGCTTGACAGGTGAACAATACTCTATTCTCAGTACAGGGGTTTGTGGGAGATTAATGAAATTTTCAGTAAGTGAGGGAGGCCATGTACAGTTATCACATCCAACACCCGTTTTATTATAAGACCTGAGCCAAAAAAACAAACAAAAAAACAACAACATACAGATCACAAACAAAAAAGAGAACACAATTCCAATGTAAAGACTTATAGATAGATTAAGAGTATTATCAGTTGTATAACCAGCCTCCCACACTACTATGACATAAACTGCAATTACAACACTCTCGTCTGGCTTCACTCGAGTTTTTAAGAGTTGGAAAATCGAAGCACTTCCAAGTTGATTTTCTTTGAAAATAGCCACCATCCATTAATAAAAGCTTCCCGCACATCCTTCTAGTATGTGCTTTGAAATGACGGCTCTGTAACCTGTCAAAATAGCCGTGGCGCTGTGGCTTCTTGTGTCTCGAGAAAGGAGACGAGGAGACCAGCTATCAGTACAACCACTCAAAACAACACAGACAAGCTTATTAATAAGACACTATTACAAGAGTTATTTTCATTTTTTTCTGTACATGATAAAAGAAGGCTGTGTCTTTCGCTCACACTCCAACAATCACACAAAACACACTTGAAGGAAACCGGAGGAGGAAAAAAAAAAAAGCAGAGTCAACACTGCCATCTTTACTTTTGTTGTGCAAGAGAATACTTCCGAAGTAAATACTGTAAGACTCTTACTTTACACAGCCAAGTTATCCAATGAAACTGTAGTACTACCCTCTCAGTAAGAAGTGAAGTAGTAAGTCTGTTTTCACATGCAGTTCTTAGAAAATAGTCATTAAAGTGAGCCACTTTAAAGCCGTCACTGTTGATTTTAGTATGACAAAAAAAACACAGTGAAACCTAAGGTGTTGTGTATTGTCTCTCAGTTAGAAAGAACAAGGATCCAAAGTCCAAACTGTTTTCACACTCCTTGTGTTATAAGAGGTCACCAAGAGTTTCCAGTGTGGTCTGAACAGAAACAGTGTTTATGCATGATTGTAAATGTGTAACTGGAGATGCTGGAGGGCTGATTCAGCCCCGCCAAGGTGGGCTCTGTAGTTTAGAGCGTCTACACCACCCCTTCTATGAAACTGGTGTCCAGGTGAACGATGAGCATTCTCAGGAAGGACATCTCCTTTCGCGTGTTCTCGAAGATGATCCGCGGATCGTCGGATTGGCACCGAAGGCAGTTGGGGGCCATCACCATGGCCAGGTTGTTTACATCCATCTTGGTTATAGCCACGTTGGATGGCTGAGCGAATACCTAGAGATAACCAGGATGTGAGGAGAGAGAAAGCAATGAGCAAGGCTGAGTGCACACTGACCTTTAACCTGCAGTGAGTCATGTGTGAGTCACACTCTGTTATCCAAGAGCTCAAATAGATTACAATTTTGATTTTAAATATTCTCATCAGTTTAAATGTTCATGGAGAGGTTTGTTTCCAGTCTAGAGTTCAGAGTTTTGTAAAAAAATATCAAATTAGACGAAGGGTTTTATTCGAGAGGATCATAGATCTTTGTCAGCATGTCAGTTACCTGCAGGAAGTGGATGAAGTAGCAGAGCACCAGCCTGTTGAGCTCGGGCAGAGACTGAACCACAGCGATGGCCGCCACCGGGTCATCACAGTTACTGACACACTGCTTGTAGAAGTTCATCGGAATGAGAGGTTCCTCCAGCTCCCGATACCACAGCTTCATCAGAGAGGCTGAACAAGACAAACATACTGTTGGTATTCATATTCATACCTGATTTATGTATGCAGGCACACAACAAATTCAAATGGAAAACACATCCTTCCTCACCTGGAACATTGGGGTCAGAGAGATTCTCAGGGATCCTCCACTGGTCCACTTGGAGCTTCAATGCGTTCACTTCATCAATGTCTCCAGGCACTCTATAAATAAAAAACGCATAGCATCAGTTACATTCAGTGGCCACAAGAGGGACCTCTAGCTCTATCCTTACAGCTCCTTCATGCCCTGTGGCAAAATCCCTTACTCATGCACACTCAATTGGCTTCAAATGTGGCCTGGTGGCTCAAAGTAATGTGTTCTTTGTTTGCAGCACTTCTTTGGAACAAAACAAAAACCAGAATAATCATAATATAACCAAACACACTGTTCAGGAAAGTCCCCATGCAGGAGCGGAGTTTCACAGGGAGTTCCGTATATAGTACGTTCGACTGAAGGGAACACTTCTCTAAACAAGACGTTACAGAAATACATTCGCTGGAGAGGACCCTACACAAACACACAGTTGTGAAGCTCCCACGTGCTTGTAAGCTTAAGCAGTAATGTAAACACATATTATGAAGAAGTATCAGATTAAACAGTGTTGCTCTCAGGAGCAAAGCAGGGCTGTGTTTGTTCTGCTGTTCGTTGTGTGTAATGTACACAGGCAGAGGCTGTTTTGAAATACAGGGGTACAGGAGACCACACACATTTGTTTAGAGACACTATACATACAATAAAGCAGTACATAAGATCCCCTTCTAATTTCCTAGCCTCCACCTCTCTCAAGTCGAGACATGTAATTGGCTGAGTTAAGTCTATCTCTTACCTGAAGATGCCCTCGGTCTGAGCCCCGCCCAGAGCCAGAACATACTGGGAAAGCTGAACCTGCACCCAGGGCAGTTTTCTGTCTGGGAAGAGCTCGCTCTGCCTCTCCATCACCTCCTCCAGAGAACTGCCAAACAGGGAGGGAGTGACGATGGCCCGCCTACTGTGGTCGATCTCCTCCAAGGTGGGCTTACGTAGACCCTGGAGGGGCGAGAGGTGAGGAAAGAAGATTTACTACCTGGCTGTGTCAGGGAATACGATACGAATCACGGCTGTGTGTGCAGCTGTGCTGCTATGACGGGGTCTGTGTTTATGTCTCTACCTGTGACTGTGTCACCGTGTCTGTAATTACCTCTCTATCTGTGACGGTATCTAGGATGACTCAGATCCGAATCATAACTTTGAAAGTGATTTGTACTGTTTTTAAAAATCATGTGAAAGTGACATACTTTTGATAAATTCATCGCTAAAGCTCTTTCTTTTTTCTTTATTCCTATAAGCTTACCTTTTTGCCTCCGGTGATGGCCACTTTCTGTAGTTTCCGATGGCAGAACTTGGCATATGTGCTGATAGGCAGACCTGTAGATTGACAGAAGAGGCAAATTCAGGACTGAGAAACCAGTCAAACACTCAAATTAAAACCCTTAAGCACCCTTTCCGACAAAAAGGGCTTTTTTCTCCCACAGATGTCAGATAGTGTATGAGAGGCAGGCAGTGGTAACTGGAGAGACATGTTGACGGTGTGATTCTGGCATATGGGGATTACTAGAGCAGGCCCAGCTAAACTGTCAGGCAGAGGGTAGATTTATTGCTGTTGAACAAAAGCTTTAAGGACAGGATCCAGCATACATGTCCAACGTTCAGGTGATTCATCAGCGTACACAGACATAAAGGGCTGCGAAGAAAATGAGAAACCCAGAGGCTTCCTGTCTGCTACCTGCCCCTAAGTAGCTAACGCAGGCCCCAGATCTATTTCGGAAGTGAGCTGCATTTGAGCAATGCTGCTGTTTTTTGGGGCGGGGTATACTTCAAGCTAGACACAAGCTACAGAAGAACCAGATCTGTGCTTGAAAAGTCAGTCTGTACTTCTAGTTCTCAAACAGAAAGCCTTGATTGTCGGGTCATCATGTGCGTTCACAAAAATAAATCATCCTCCTCTTTCATTGCTGTGGTAACTCGGGTTAACAGCAAACACTGAGCTCTCCTGGGGTCTATTCCCGTTCCCAGAATCTCCACTGTATCAGCTACCCGAACCAGGGCCAGATGGACAAACCCACCGATGGGATTTTTAAAAAGTAACAAACACTTTTCAGCATGTTCCCTGTAGTCAAAGCCCCCAGATTTATGGCAAACAGGTGACTCCCATGCATGCTCACAACTGATGCTAATCTGACCGAGTTTGACTATAATTATGTCTAATTAGAGAGATCATACCAATAATTTGCCCTTGATCTTGGCAAAGACAGGCTATTTTTCCCAAGGCTCCCAACATTGAGTCTGTACACTTACTCAGAGGAAAAGCAAGAGTGCCGAGCCCCTGTGCTGCAGTGAGAAGGGGGGTTAAACACTACTGGTGGTCTATATTTACATCAGGTTTGATGTGATGAAAGCAACAACAACCAGGCAACCAAAGCCCAGGAGAAATACGAGCTCATTAGGAGCTTGAGTGTACTGTACCAGGCTGAGAACAACATGACACCTGTCTACACACGGGTTGAAGCTAAACCTGACAACAACAAAAAAAAACACAGCCATGAAAGGACGGCGAGGAGATGGCATTGGTCTCGTCTTGGTTGTTGTTTATGAGACAAAGCTAAGTTCATCCAAGTGCTGGCTGAAACCAACGCGCCCCTGGGCCATGAGCCCAAAGACGTCTGCTTCCAAGCCCAGACCAGGCCAGGTCTGGCCTGACAAGAGGCCTCCAGTTCCCACATGTGACTCCTACTCCTGCTGCTCACAGCTGCTTGTTGCTCTGGTCAGAGACAATGTGCGTGTTCCAGCTCCTCCATCCATCAGGCAAACAGCAGCTCTCATTATGCTGTTTTTTTTGTTTTATTTTTGGCTTTCGTCAAGATTCCACTCTCAAAGACCTTTAGAATTAGTCACAAATGATCAGTAGGCTTTTTCTTCAACCCCTTAGTCAGTTGGAGTGTTTCCAGCATAAGCACCAAGTCTGAGTCACTGAAGTACAATGTGTGAGGCCACTACTGTGGTGTCTGCAGCGAGATGATTGGGTTCCTCTCTGGTGACATCATCATCAGAGCTGGCACTGTGGGCTGCTTTAATGAGGGCACGTGCCGATGAGTAGGTATCCCCTCTTAAAGGGCTGTCTGACATGCGAGTGGCAAGATAGACCGCTAATGTGATTCACAGTGTGGTCCATTGTGCGCTTACAGAACCTCTGAAATTCTCGTCCTACATTTTATTTTTTTCAGCTCAACTTTCTGTGAAACCCATTCATTGTGTCTCCAAGTACATCAGCACGTACTCATCTGACAAACTGCACAGCACTGAAGTTTCCATCCCAGTCCGAATGGTCACTCTACAGGGAGTGATATGTTAGATTTGTAATGGCTTGCAGTGCTCTGAGACTCTAGGCAGCTTTTGAAGAAAGTGGAAAAACATCTTTAGGACTCTGCTGACTGTGCTCTGTCAAACAGATAAGCTTGTACAAATGAGAATTACCGAGGATCAAATGCTCATAAAGTGATATTTTGGACAAAGTGTTGAGTAAATAAAGGATTTACCTTCTTCCTCGTCTGAATTCTGTTTCCTCTTCTTTCTGGACTTTGAATTCTTCTTCAGCTTTAGTTCCTGCTGCTCCAATATGAACTGAGTCACTACGAAACAAAAAGATATAAACAGTCAAATTTCTGATGGTCAGTCAGATAAACACAAGGCCGACAATCAGATTATTGAGCTAATCAAAGACAGTACTGTGTTTCTATCGTGATCATGCTGCTTGAATTAAAATTCGACAGTAAAATAGAGAGGGAGAAAAGAAAATGCAAATTTAATTTTAAAAAGTGAGACATACATAAACAGTGATGACAAGCAGACAACACAGGAAAGAAAGAAAGGTGACCCACCCTCTTGCTCAGTCTGAGACTCACATTTCTTGTCGCTGGTGGGCTCCGTGTGTCTCTGGATGTAGCCCTCCAGGTAGCAGCGGAACTTTGGCGAGGGGGCAAAGAACGCCAAGCTGACAGCCATCAGTTCCCAGCCTGCCGCCAAGCTTCTGGGGCTGGCATTGCCTGTGGTCTGCCTCACCAGCTGCACGTACAGCTCGTCCCGCAGCCCTGGCATGTCCCAGCACTTGGTGACGATGAGCAGGGCACAGTGGCGGCGGTCCAGACGCGAGGGCCTGTCTCCCATGTAGGCCTGCACCAGCTTAAACATCTCGCAGGCCTCCTTCCGGACGGCGCGGTTGCTGGTGACCAGCATGGGCTTTTTGATGGATCCACGATTCCACGACAGCATGTTGGCGATGGAGACGCGGCGACGGAACAGGCCTTGCGTGTGCATGTTGAGGTGCTTGCTGGCCCAGTCCTCCATGCCCATGGCAGGAGGCGGGGGCTGCCGCAGGGTGGCGTAGGAGAGCTGGTAAGAGGATCCTCGCGCCCTTTCACCTGACCCATCACTTCCCTCTCTGTTGTCATGGCTGGCAGGGCGATGAGGGCCCAGGGACGCTGTCCGCCCATCAACCATGCCTTTTTTCCTGCTCTCCAACTGAGCCTGCAGCTCTAGGGTGCCCACCTGCAGGGAGACAAGAAGTGGACATGAGACAGAGAAAAAAGTTATACAGAGGAGGAGGAAGAGGAGGGAGGGTGTGAGGCAAGAGTGCAGCAGAGGTATAACTGTGTGAGTGTGTGTGTGTGTGTGTGTGTGGTGTTCAGCTGCAGAGTCTTCACTGTGTCACACCAGCAGCTGGGCTGCCTTGCGCCTACCGTGCTCTGCTCTGCAGTGCTGGAGCTGGAGGGGGAATTGTTGCAGGATCGGCACATTAATTTTCATCATGTCAGAAAACTATTTTACCGGGAACAAATCTCCCCAAATCCTCATGAACGCTGGCCTCAGGAGGAATTGACCAGATAGTGGCCTAACAGTCCTCACACAAGACGCCCCTGTGATCCCTGCGGTGGAGTTTAAGACTGTGAGGAGCTCCTCGCCTCCCTTAATAGTGAAATCCAGTAAGTCACATATGCTCTGGAAATAGCCAGGAACAACAGGAAACCAGAGCCAGAATCAAAGCTCAAATTTACTATTGGAACATAAAATACATTGACATGTCTTTTGAATGAGACCCTGATGTAATATGGAGCTGACGAGCACCAGACAAGCTGGACTTTAGATTTTGGTTTTTCAATCAAGTGAAGCAGATCAGACGTTGGGCCTTGGCAGAGAGTCTTTGGGGTTGTACAGAGTTGATGTTTTTCTAAAATGTGCAACGAGAGGTCAACTCCAGAAGATCAAATACAACGAAGCACGTGTTGAAGTAGGGAATGGGACACATGCTGCGCAACCTCTGCGTTCACTAAATTACACTGTTTTACAGATAGCTTGCAGATGCATGAGCACAGGGTCATACTATGGATAGAGACACAACAGTCAAACTGTGGAAAATGCTCTCAACTCAACATGAATTATTCATGGTCCTTGTGGAAATGGTCAGAGCTTCAGTGCATAATTTGAACAAGTTCAAAGGTCTTTCTGCAAGAACAAAATGTTCAAATGTGGAAAATGTAAAGCTGCTCATACATCGCAGGCCATAATCTGTGAGAGTGTGAGAGTGATATAACAGCAGGTCTGAAGAACATTCCAGGACAGACTTGTGCCCCTTGGCTGTTGTTTAACACGCTTAAGTTACAGTGATACCAATAAGCCGTGGTACCAGCCTGCCTCCCTTGCTTCCTCCTCCACCTCATCCGTCTCCTCATCTCCCTGCCAAGCCACAGCCATATGGGCCACAGTGGCTCTCCTTCCTGACCAAGGGAAGCCGTGTCCTGAATCTCTTTGGTCTGGCATGGCCCCAGATGCCAAAACACAGAGCTGGCATATGAGTATACAGTACCTGCAGTGCAGGGCAGATGGACGGTGGTAAGATGATGACAGGTAACACTGGGACTGTGGCCATTATAGTCAGCGGTGCCCAACCTGCCCACTGCTTAATGTCCTGGGGACATTTCAGCACTAAAGATTGGAATGTTAGAGGTATTACTCACAAAATGTTGTGTGTTCTTTTCAAAGAGACAGATTAGCCTTACTCTTTTCATCACAGGACTCCCCAACGAATCAAACGTTCATTGTTAGCTGCGGGGCCAGTTCTGAAAACAACACTATAATGTGTGGCGGTATGGGGTGTGATTCTGTTGCAGAAGGGTATTTGGAGATTAGAAGTAGCAGATCTTGGAACTGGCTCCACATGCCGCTACTTATATAAGTGAGCCAGGAGAAGTCAAATAGTTCTTTCATCTTCGATCATGTGCAACTAATGTAAAGACCCCTGACTTCAAGATAAGCCATCATCGCAGTTCCTCCACATATGCCTCTATGTATTTCAGTGCTCTGCAAAGTCAAAATATCACAGAATCTGTTGTGTTGTCTTGGGTTTTTAAAATCTCATCTTCCCCACTAGGCTGGAGGAATATTTCTGTTCAGTCTAACAATCTGTCCTATCTTCCACTCACAGCTCTCGGAGGACTAGACACACTAAACAACACAACAGTAGCAGCTAAAAATTCCCATAATACGCAGATGCTCTATTCAGGCATGACTCGGCCTCATTTGACACAGTGAGAATGAATTCTTCTCTAATCTGATCTTGAATCTTGAGAGACATGGATAATCTGAGCATTTCCAGACCAAACAAAGCAGAATCCAAGCAAACCTGCTGAGGTAAATAGACCACACAATAACGCAGACAGAGCTGAGCTCTTAATCAGACAGAGAAGTATCATAATATTGATTTAGAGAATATGTATTCTCTTACAATCTCTATTTTGTTATCAACAACAATTTAACTATTCACTTCTTGCCTCACACACACACACACACACACACACACACACACACACACACAGGAGGTGGGGTTACCTGGGAGGGCGGTCCTGGGGTCTCTGGTGATGACAGGCTGGCCTGGCTATTCACACTCATCTCCAGGGTGTCCACCTTTTCATATGTCCTTTTCTGCCTCCCTGGTATCTCCAGAGGGGTCAGTGCAGGGTTGCCATGGTTACCTGCCCTACTCAGTGACCGGGGTGTGAGGTCCTCTCGCGATGCACACCTGCCTGCTGACCCTCCTCCTCCATACCACCTGAGTGAGTCAGCAGGGGAGCGCGTCCGAGGTACGACTACCCTCTCCCCCATCTCTGGGTCCAGCCCCGCTCTCACCTCCCTCATGGTGTTCGAACGACTCACCACCTCCCTCATCTCAGCCATCAGCCTCTCGTTGAGTGCGCACAGCTCCCCGCTGCTGCCTACCGACCCCGGCCTGCCTCCTGCACCGCCACCGGCTCCCACCCTCCTCCTGCTTTTTCTTCTCAGACTTGGTGAGGGGCCAGTGGAGTAACCAGAGTCCTGATAGTTGGCTGTGGCCTGGGGGGTTGACGAGGTGAAGTCCTGCGAGGCTTGGCTGCTCTGCCTGCTGTGTCGTGCCTCCATGGCGCGCTGGACGGTGGCCTCAAGGACCCGCCAGCTTTGCTTCTTTTCCAGTGTACTTGGGCCTGGGGTCCCTGGCTCCCTGTCCCTCACCTGACCCCTCGCCTGAGGCAAAGAGTGGGCCTGGGTCTGCTGATGTGGCTGAGGCTGGTTCAAGACAGGATCCTGCCTTGAGGTAGGGGAAGGGGTACGCGTTGGTACAGGGGAGCCGGATAGGAGCCCTTGTTTGGGATCCACGTTGACCATGTGCTTGATGCACTCCAGACCTGCTGGGCTGTAGTCAGAGGCAGAAGGATTCCTCCTGTGTCTGGACCCTGAATGAGATGAACCAGGGTGCTGGAGGTGCCTGGGCTTTTGGAGGCTATGGGTAGGTGTCAAGCGAGACAGAGGTTGTCCGTTATAAAGGTGCGCCCCCTCTACCTCCATGTCTATTGGGGGTTCATCATATATGGGACAGTCTGAAACTGGCTCATCATAAATTGGGGCAGTACAACCATACTGTGGAGAGACAGGGCGTGGTGTGCTGGTCTGTGACCTGTGAAGAAGCGGACTGGGATGGTTACTGTCTGGTGTCACCAAACAGAAGCTGCCATTGCTGGCTTTTCTAAGGTGATGGGCCTGACGTGTGTCAGCTGACATTTTGCCAGAGGGGGCAGTTTTATACCCCTGGGTAGAGCTTAAGTGTCCTCCTTGGGGCTTGTTGCTAGTGGGGTGCAGGGTGAAGGTGTTGGCTTTGCCGTGTGTGCTGTGCTGGAGGTGCTGTTGCTGCTGTTGCTGCAAGGCTGGGCTGGGCTGGGTACGGGTCATGCTGTTCACCTTCACCAACATGGCTGCCTTAGAACCAGGTGCAGGCTGCCATCTTTGAGAAGCATCCCTGACAGAAAGGAAACAGACACAGTATGAGAATGGACATCAGAGCAAACTCCAGAAAAGTCAACAGACAGTGCGTAAATGATACAGTATACGATCATACACAGGCATGGAGCCATTCGCTATTTTTCAGCTTGTCAAAAAAAATAAAAAAATCCAAAGCTGACAGGGTTGGGAAAATCAGCAACAATCCACAAATCCAAACATTTCACTGACCTCTGAAGTCTTTATACTCCATTTTTAGTCTGGCAGTCCAAATAGACTTGTCAAACCCATGAGACAATAACCTCAGCGTGTAGAGCCTAAAAATACTGAGTGACTGAACCCATCTCACTGAAGCCCATCCACAGTTTCCTCCTATAACATGTGGGACTCAGAGCTCTGGAGAATATACGTAAGGACTTCTGATAGTTGTAGGTCTGTGAAGTTCATCTACATATGACGATCACATGGCATAAAAGTCTGCTATCTGAATCATCAAACTTTTGGCGGCCGTGAAACCAGCAGACCACATGAAAAGAGGTCGATCTGAGAGAAGTCAGTATTGCAGTCGTTCACAGCTCAGAAGCTCTTCACCCGAGTCCAAAGGTTAATTCTTCTCCTTTTGGTTGAGCGGCTGGGATAACTTCAAACCCAATGGCCCACTGCTAATCCCAGCGATGTAAAACAATCTGTTATCAATCTGGTCACGCTGCTGTCGCCTCATAATCTCCCACGGCAAGCGGGACTTTTCATTCCTCAACTGATCAAAAAAACTCGCCCTCTTAAACCAATGTATGTGTCTAAAGCGGGCATTATTACACGTGAACACAGTTGGCGGCTGGCCTGAGTAAGTCACGTGTGACGCAGTACAGAATACACAAGTTCAAGAGGCTTCATCAAAAGGTCAGACAGGTAAATGCATTTTGAAGGCAGGCAAAGGAGACTTACCTTCCCTCCCTTCAACCTCTACTTAACATTCAGTGGGGTAATTAATTAGATCAAAGCTGATCACCTTCTGTCCTCGTAAATCCAAACATAAACACGGATCAGTGTAGAGCCACAGCAAGTGTTCAAAGGCTTCCTTTATCAAAAGGGAACATGGTTGAGAGTTGGGCTGTAACGGCAGCAAGAGGACGCAGAGGGAGGAGAGAAAGAGGCGGAGTGACCCCCCTCTCCTCCCCACATCTCTCTGGAACAATGCTGAAACAATTCCCCTGAGGTCCTCAAGCTAACGGCAAACTTCCTTTACTCCTCTTAGCCACAGCTTGGCATTCTCTCTCTCTCTCTAAAGACCCTGTGCCACCCCCGTCTATAGGGTGAGTCACACCACCTCAGTGGTTTGAATGTAAACAGGCTCTCGTCTTCAAACGGTCCCACAGATTCGCCATCCAGGCAAGGCCTATAAACAGCTGGATCTCAGCCACCTGGCACAACTCCAGGACAGCCTGCCACAACCACTGTTGTTGGGAATGTTCCAAAGCCCCCACCTCACCGAGACCAATCAAGGTTTACTGCCTAAATAACACGTAACACACACACACACACACACACACACACACACACACACACACACACACACACACACACACACACACACACACACACACACACACGTGTGAAGACAAGAAGCTCTGATGGATGGGATTCACCCCAAACCGCCGCTGTTTAGTTGTTACATGCAAGTGTGAGTGTGTATGGTTATACAGGGTGGAGAGGGGGGGTTGATAGGTGACAGCTGTAAACGTGAGAAGCCACTGTTTGTACTCTTTGAAACAGTGTATGTTTTCTCACTCTGGTCCTGTCAAGCAGAGGAAGAGGTGATTCAAATGCTACAAAATCATTCTCGCCTCGGCAGCTGACTGTTTAGCACCGGTTTGCTACGGCAGGAACAGCTCACACATGGAACATCAAGGCCTCTCTTATAATTGGACGACAAGGAAGAACACAGCGGACCTCACACATAAAACCACAATAATCAAATTCCCCTTCCCATTATCCACAAACAAATCAAGCACACCAAAAACAATCTCTGACGGGGTTCATGTGATGGCCGGCTGTAAAAAAAAAACAAAACAATGAATCTGTCTTCTGTCTTCGTGGGTGGATGACGTACTTTATGAGGACTGACCCTGAGATAGAAGTGACCACTACTTCCTGTCTGTGGAGGTTCTCTGGAGAGAAGGTTTCCCCCATATGCAACACAAACAGGAAATGCCTAATGTAATGTTCACACACTGTGCCTGGAGCGGAAGTACAGGCTGAATCTTCATAATAGAGAGTTTCTACACAGCTTTATAAAAATGTCACTTCGTACATGAGAAATTCTATATCCTTAAACCCAAATAGGTTCTGCTTCATCTCCATGTCCAAGAAACACAACACTGTATGCTGAACTATATCAGTCTTTTATGCTATTCATTCCTGTTCACACAAACACTGAATTATTACTTAGGAGGAACTCAGTAGCAACATTAAACAAACTATTCCTCAGGGACTGAAACTCAACACATTCATAGGCCTGAGAGGAGCATCCTGCTGAGTCCAGCTCACACTGTTGGGCCAGAGGGATTTTATCAGGCGTCGTCTCTGTTGTCTGTCTACCATTGTCCCAGTCAGGCTCAGATAAAGGTCTAGCACGTTCCCTGCCTCTACCACTGGCACAATATGTTGGATGTCAGCAGGGAGTTTGGTGCGATGATAATCAGCATCGCATGGGGGCCGGTAGCCAACTCCAACAGTAAGGCTTTACAGTGTCTTCCATATCTATCCAAAGCCTATAATCTCACTACACAGCTACAACAACACACGCATGTGAGTAAACCCAAGATCAACAAAAAAAGAAGTATGATTACAAAGCTTAAATAAAAAAAAGAGACAGTATAATGGTGAGAAAATACAAACAGGCCTAGTGTAGGGAGACGAGGTGGTGGTGGTGGTGGGGCTGAAGAACTAGAAAGACAAGAGAGGAGGGTGTGAGCATGTGTAAATGAGAAGGGGTGGGGATTAGTCGTGGGAGAGTGCAGCAAGGGAGTGAGCGGGAAGGCAGGCATTCCTCAGGGCTCATTCAGGGGCCTCTGTGGCAGTGCAGGGAGCCTCACACAATGCATGGCTGTGCCATTGTCACGGAGACGCTTCCCTCAACGACAGCAATGGAGTGCAAGGAGGGGTGGGTGGGTTAGAGAGAAGATAGGGAAGAGGGTGAAACTGAAAGAGGCAACTTTAACCTCCAGAGTCAGTCAGGCAAACAGACAGACTTACGTAACCCTGAACAGGCCCAGACTTTTTTTAACCATAATGAAAGTTGTTTAGAAAGGGCGTGTTGCCTGCTAGTAGCCTGCCTGTCGGGGGGTTATTCAGTGTCATCTCAAGGTGCGGATTATGCACAGCAATTTATCACAGAGGTTAAAAGAGACATGATAATTATCAGTGGGAGTCTACAAATGCTTCAGATTTTTCCAGATCTCTTGCTGTTTGCAGAGATAATCTCCATTTCAGCTATCTGTCATGGACACGTTTAGACACACACAGTGTATATACACACACCTATGCTACGCCCACATAGGAGCAATACAAACCCCTTCATTCAAAGCCTGGAGATAGCATGTGAGACGGGCACAGAAATGTAAGATAAAATGAAGTTAGAGGCCCTTTGGAAACCAACGCGGTAATCTGATTGGCCTCTGGGGCAGTAAATCAACTTAACAGTCAGCAAATTTCAATTAGTCTCAGTGGCTCTGGTGTCACACACCCACAAACACAGTCCTAGATACCTCAGTCACTGTTCTGAATATTGCTGCGGTCAGGTTGTCTCAATAACCAGCTAAATATACTATGGGGACTCTCCTGTCAGCACATGTTCGGTCTCTCCTTTCTTTCCTGACTGGAATAACTGTTGTTGGAAAAGCCATCAGCTGAGTCACTTTGTCGGATAGGAATATGGATTTGGAATTTCTTAAATATATCTCCTGGGAATAGTGGGGTCTGAAAAACAGGGGTTATTATTAACATTGGCTGGCCAGGAAGAGGAAATGAGGTCACACAGGCCAAGCTTCTGCTACACAAACACCTCAGAGCAGGAGCCAATGAGACCGCTGCTATCTGTGTAGAGGAAGGAAACTGAGAAGACAAAGAGGATTCGCCCAGGACAATGTTGTACACACCTCGCCAAGGTTCAATGATTTCATTTCTCCTTTTAAACAATCTGTCATAAAAAATATCAAGCAGAAGCATAAAATAACATTTAGGGCTTGAGGCATAGCTGGTACTCCTCCAGCTCCTGTTAGACACCTTTAGAGAGCCAGCTGTCCTCCAACAGCTGAACTGACGTGCCTCCCTTGAGCCAAGATGTCTACCAGTTGTGCATATCTGTGGCTCCCTCAGCCAGAGGAGTGCCGGGCTGGGCCAAAGGACAGCCACTAGGATCATTTTGAAGGGACAGGATGAGGCCAAACCCAACTGGTTTCCAGAGAGACCCGCCTCTGGAATTCGAAAGTGTATCTGCAACTCTTTCAGCGAGGGCCAATCCCTTTATGGCCCACTGTTTGAAACTTATTTAAAACTGGATCCTCTTCACACCCCCCCACACAAAAAAAAAAAAAAAAAAAAAAAAAAAACTATTCTTGTGAGTCTCGAGGGTATGATCAAGAACACAAAAGGGTAGAAAAACAACAGTATGGTAGTAAACATGGATGGGAGTGGAAACCCTGAAAAAACACCATCTCTGCATGCTGCAAGTCAGCTGAAGCAATCGTGCCTGAGGCTAGTTCACATGTGGTGCCATTGGTTCTTCATGAAAACACTGGAGATATTTCACCACACCGCAGCACCAGAGAGAAAGAGAGAGAACTGTATAACCAGAGTTTGAATGATATCTAAAAAAAAACAAAAGAGGGTTGGATACACTGCTTCAGTGAGACACATAAAGCTGCAGCTCTGTAATCTAGTTCTTGTGAGCGCCATAAACGTTGCATTTATGAGCAAGACAGAACAAAATGTGAAACGTGTGGAAAAACAACGCAGAGATAAAAACGAAACAAGGATATTGTCACTGCTAACCAGACCAAAGTACTTTGGCACATAACAGGCTCACATAAGTTCAAAGTGCAACTTTTTCGCGAAGACTTCATTATTATTGGCAGCCTTAAAACACCATCTGGAAGGAGCTGAAAAAAAAAAGAGCTTACCACACGAGGAGTGTAAAGATAAAAACAAGTCTTTCCAATGTGTGTAAAAATGCTGTGGCTACATCCTCCAAGAGTGGCACGAGATGAAACGCATGAGAGGGTTGTGCTCACGTAGTTAACATACAGACAATGTGTGACTCATTAAAAACTTTATCTCACCCATCAGACGCCCCATCGCTTCCTACACAAACCCACTGGTGATTTGTCTTGTATGACTCACAGCCAGACAGTCACAGACACGTGAGGGGGGGAACTTGTTTTGTTTTGGCTTTTTTATACTTTTGCTTTCATGAGTGAGGTTTATTCAAAAAATTCCCTTTAAGACAATAACTGAAATGGAGATTACAATTATGCTTCCAGTTCTGCTTCTGCAGAGAGGTGTCTACATTTGGGCTTAGTCTCTCTTAAAAAACATCAGAATCAAATTAAACCGAAAATTCCTTCAGCTAATTTGATAATTTGCACACTGAAATAAAGCCAGCTATCTTGTCTCCTCTTTTCAACTATATTTAACTGTAGGCTCATACAAACAGACACTGAAACAACCCAGAGCTCACTTAGGTATAGATATACCCAACTCTGTGGTAGCTGAATCTTTTTAAAGGCATCCGGAGCCAGTGAACAATCAGGAAAGGCAAGTGTCTAATGTCAGTGTGACTGTCTTAGATTGAATGCTGGTGCACCACTATATCATTACAGGGCTAAATGAGAGGGCACATACAAGCCATTTGGTGTTCTTCTCCATTCAGCGTACCTACACTTCCTGCTTAGAGAAAGCTCTCAGTTGACCAGGGGCAACCGGGTTTAAGTGAGAGCCTTTGTTCCTTTTAGTGGTCCATTATACGCCCCAGGCCAGCCTATAAGACAAAAGAGTGTTGTGACCTTGATGTGAACCACCTTGGGTCACTTCTGGGTTGTCTTACACCACACTGTCATGTGTCCTCAGCAGACTTTTAACATCCACTCAGACCTCAGCAGGTCTCCTGTAACTCCAGGGCTCAGCGGTAAAGGAGCCCACACACGGTGAAGACAGACATACGGCACAGCTCACACACCAGCTACGGTTAAAATTCCACACAGATGTTATCTGGTTGAAGACAACAACACACAGATGCGCTCATGCATTGAAAGGTGGGTGAAATTCAATACAGGTGTTATAAGCAAATTGATCTCCCACACCTTTAGTTCCCACATCATGGAAAGAGATCAGTTTGCTTCAGCTTCCTGTGCTTATAACCACATGTGACTGACATGTTTACCCCTTGAGACTACGGTACTTCCCTGATGAGCTCCACAGGCTTAAAAGTACCTAGAAATTCCCAGGACATGTGGTAAGACTTGGCCAATGAGTAACAGATTTGGCACTCAAGTCGCTCATTTGCCTATACTTCCTATGAGCATGAACAAATACAAAGATATGAGCTTTAAGATGAGAGGGAGAGACAGACAGAAAAAGGAAGCACAATCAACTAACCGGTGCTTAGAATAACATGTGGGGTGTGTTGCGTGGAAACGTTGGAAACTCTTCTATCTATTATGCACAGATTTATTAATAACACAACAAAAGGAAACTGGTGCTGGAAGAACTGGGATTGTCCCATCTCCACAAAGAACAGCATTGTTTGTCAAAGGTCAGAAGTTAATAACATTTCATCTCTGCTAAAAGTTCAGAGAGAAAAAAAAGGGAAGAAAGAAAAAGAACATGTGAAGACATGTTTAAAATAGCTGAGAAGTTCAAACCAACGTTGAGGAACTCTAAACAATGAAATATGGTATTACTTTATGGAGCTAAAATAGCTATGACCGGAAGTGGCATGATCAAAAAAAGGGAAGAGGACTGTGTTCTTATGAAAGCCCCTAACACTCTGTGTGAGACAGAACAATTAGCTAAACTCAAACCACTGTGACCCTTCCAACTCTTCATTTAAACTTTCCCCTTTGCCCTTACCCATTGATCCTTGTCACTATCAATAAGGCCAGCCACTAAATGAAGACAAGCATATCTCCGAGTTTGTTTTCCTCCATTTTGAGCTGTCACATTCTACCCTCTCTGTGCATTTTGTGGCGGTTTCTAATTACCTGCTAAGATATGGAGGCTGGTGAGCATGTGAAGGGCCGTGTGGCTAAGTAGGGTATCAAACCTCTATGCGTTAAGGCTCCTTGGCCTTCCTGAGGGACACAGCTGGCCACTGTTTCAAGCAGAGACAGAAAAGGTTCTGGGAAAGGTTGAATCACTGGGGCAAAGTGGGATCCTGTAGGGAGTTTTAACACTCTCCACACGCACCAGAGCCAATACAAAAAGGCCTTCAGTGGTATCAGTCAACAGCCAATTAGTTCCCCCTCCACCTTTACGTAATCCCAAAGGATCGGCGGGTCAGAGTAGAGACCTCCTAATGGCCAAGGTGAGGTACAAGGAGAGTCAGGAGGAATCCGAGAGCCAGAGTCGCCACGGCAGAGCCTCTGAAAAGCAGCAGGGATCGCCTTGTTTATAGGCAGCTGGAATGTAGTGGTTCTGCTTGTTATTAACCACAGACAACACTCTCTCACATGCCTCTCATGCATGCGCATTTAAGCTCTCACCCATAAGAGGCGTTATAGTCTTTGATGGCCCGGGGCCTAGATTTGTTTTAGGAAAATGAAATGAGCATTGGAGCTTAGTCGAGCAGGATGATGGTGGTGGTGGTGGTGGTGGACACACAGAAGGACACTAAGACGGCCTCAGTGGCCCTGTGCCAGGGGAAACAGAAGTGGCATGTCTGGAATCTGGCTTGGAGGGAAGAGATGGTGGTTTGGACAGGGCCACAACGCCAAGCACATGATGGGGTCTCTGAATGACTTACTGTTTGGGGCCGTTCTGCACCAATAACCCTAGCATGAGGGGGGGCGGGGAATGTCGTGCTCTCTAATATAACTGACCGTTCTCCCCATTTGGTAGCGATTTGCTGAAATGGCTGTGCACAGTTCACAGGCAATAGTATGGAAACTTGGGACATATGGAATGTTCAGATAAGTGAGAATGAAAATAAAAAAGCGGTTTGAGTTCGTCGGAGTGGTCAAAAGTCAAAATAATCCTACGAGTTCTCATAGCAGAAGCATTTGAAAGTCATTACAACTCACTATGCCACATGCTGAGATGACTATCACATTTCCTCACTTTTCTCCTGGTAATATGATCCACTAATGATTAAGCACAAATCCCTTTCCAGGCTTACAGTTGAGGCTACTGAAGGTTTGGTCAGGCTTACCTCTGTGGGTCTTTACTGCCATCTGTGCTGTGTTCCGCACTGCTTCCGTCTCCCTGCGATCTGCTGTCCACTGCTGGGTCCAGCTCGGGGTTGGCAGCCTCTTCATTGGTCTCCAGAGCTCTAGGGACAGGGATGTCTCCGTCTTGCTCAGGCAGAGGGGTGCAGCGCCCCTGGCTCCCTACGCTGCTGATACTCCCCGTGGTCCCATGGTGGTGCCTGTCCACGCACCCTCCAGCCCGTTTGGCTTCACTGCATCGCCTCATGGCCTGGAGCTGGGAGAGGGGAACTATATCGGCTCCCTGGGGTCGATGCCAGACCGTGCGGCGCCCAGTAGAGTTGTAGTAGTAGAAGCGGCCACTGTGGTGGTCAAACAGCTCCCACCACTGGTTACCGTCTGCCTGGCGGACGGGAACGCCTGTAGGGGGATCCCAGCCGCACTCACCAGTGGTCAAGTTCACATACATACGCTCACGGGAGCGTGGCTCCAGGATCTCCACCCAATCAGAGCTGAATGAGAAGAAACAGGACAAAGAGTCAAGCGTTATTTACAGCTAAGAGTGGAAACAGATTATTCACCAATAGGATAAGATGATGATCTAGAGGCCACAGTCACGCCTGAGTACTAATCAGCTCGACAAGCAGTAAACAACTCACACTGTTTGACAGACTGAGACGCCCAAAAATGCCCACTCGGCCATATGGAGAGAGCGTCAATGTTTGTGTCCCCTACATGTATCCATCTGTATGTCCATGAGAGTGTGAGTGTGTGTGTGTTTGCAATGATGTCATTCCTTTGGTAGGCAAAGCAGCAGCAGGAGTGATGGCGTGTATGTGTGTTTCCTGAATAAGGAGACAGGTGGACACACTCAGTGAGATACCAGGCATGGAGTCAGCAGGGCCAAGAGAGAACCATACGGTCCGAGTGCTACTAACGCAAAAAACCACAAGCTTAACTACAATCACAGGGTGACAACAGCCAGCTCAGCACAATGCACACAGACAACAGAAAAGAGACAGTGGAGAGTGGAGGGCAGAAATAGAAGGGAAGAAAAATATAGAGAAAGACAACCCAGTTTTCAGAAAAGTACACATACAAAAAGGGTGCAGCCAAGAGGGACAACTAATTACTCACAATTAGACCATGAACTGAATTTCAGAGAAATTATAGGACACTCTATCTATATATGTTAAATAAAGTGTGTGGCATACTGGAACTGAATGATATCACCCCATATTACATGTACGTGTACGCAGCTTTCTACATAAAATCAGGGTCAGTAAATATAATAAATAAGTGAGGGCTGCAGTTTGCTGGTGCTATATATCCAGGTCATGCTACCCTTTTAGCGGGCTCCATTATGTCTCCTTTGATCTAGTTCCCTAATGCTTAACTGTGCCAGCAAATCCATGTGGGAACAGGCCCACTGCAAACAGACAGCAAGAGTCCTTTCCCATGTCCCAGACACGGTAGATGTCTCGATGAGAGCCAGAGGAAGGACTCAGAAACACTCCTTTCTATTCTCTCTTAATGACCACTTGAGGATCCTGGCATAGCGAGGTAATTTCTCTTCTTCAGTATCCCACCCAACTCTAGTATCTTTGAGAGAAAAGTGCCAGTGGGGAGGAATTTGTGTCAGAACAATGCGCCGTAGGGTTGGATCTTTTCCCAGATTTCTCGGGACAGCAAAGCTTTTCTTCTCCCTTGTTGTTTGTGGGAATGAGTGTGCTGTCCCAAGCTACCTGGGATGATCAGAAGGGGCACGAAGCTTAGCACGAATAAGAGTGCCTACAATGTCCACCAAATACCCACATTCGTTTCTCGTGTGACTGCCAACTGGCCTCAGAAATAGACACAGAGGAGTGTGGTGCCAGTTTGGTCTGCCAGGGTTACAATGTCATCGTGGTGACTCAAACTCACTGGGAACAACAGCTGTTCTCAGTTTCAACTGCAAAGCCTTGAGCAACTTTGACATACCTGTTCATCTAGTATTAAGTATCAATCTTCATCTCTTTTATGTGCTGCCAGCTCCAGGCTCTCTATTTAACAGCCAGATAACATAGAAAGGGCAAGGAGAGAGTATAGGAGCCTTACACATACTGTCTACCCATGTGTCCCAGTGCTCAATGCTGAGAAACCATCTGTCCAGTCCCTCACACCGGGCAAGCAGTGCTGACCTTAGTGGACTCAACGTGTAGAATGTTTTTTTGTTTGTTTTTTTTTTATTGTATTTTTAACCAAAGTGAGAAGGAAAGATGAAAATTTTAGGGCAAAGATTTTAGATAAGTGTCAATAATGTTTGTGTGCATGTGTTTGTTTGTGTTGCAGGAGTTGGATTCAGTGTAGCAGAGTGGTGTTTACTGTGTTCTTCTTACAAAGAGAGAGGTCCCCACGATGAGGCCCAACCATCACAAGATGACTTTCACACTGATTAGATCCGCAACACTTAATGGGTGGGCAGCCTAGCAAATAATAGGGCATTCAAAGCGGAGGCCAAACAGTCAGTAACATCCCACACATACCAGAGGCTTCATCCTTTTAACTGCTCCCGGCCTCCAAAAGAGGCCTTCCCACCCTGAGAAACCGATCTCTCCATGCTGCATTCCTTGTGATTCAGCCCTGTGTTTGTCATCACTCACTGCAAATGATGTAGTATCAGAATCAAAATAAACCAATCCCTTATAAACATGGAAAGCAAGCTAAGGCTGTGTGTCCAGCTTTATGCATTTTTCAGATAACTAAATTCAACGGCAGGAATGAGATTTAGAATTTAGCACAGAATTTAACATGTTGGACGGTGTCATGAACACGGCAAAAGGAAACCAAGGTTTGAGGGTCAACTGTGGAGGCCATGGCTGACGAGTTTAGCAGCACGGGGTGTAGTGGTTGCATAAGGACTGTTCCCTCTGGGTAAATAAACAGCAGCAAGAGCTGAGAGCGAACCTGCTGGGCTCTGTTGACATGACCAGATAAGCAGGAAGAAGGGCCAGTGTTCAGGTTCTGAAATTCCTGGAACATCACTTTTGGGAGTACTCAAACAACATGAGAGATGTCCATTACATGTGTTTGTCTAACACAAAGGCTCTTGTCTTCTGCAAATTTACCAGGACTGAGGTCTGGCAGTTGAATTTAAAATTAAAATGGATTAATGTCCCCCATGATGACTTGTCCTTTAACTTAAATAAAAGTGGTTCTGTTGTTTGATGTTAACTAACTAAAAAGTTGCTCTAAATTTCTGGTGAAATGTTACTAGCTTTAATAACGTGTAAATGAACTTCAGCCTGCTCACTTTCATGTGATTGCCTGACATGAGAGAGCAGAAGTATAGTGCAGCACTCCAAACGAAGCGAGGCAGTCTGCCTCATGCTGCAAATGTTCATAAATGGTTTGGAATGCAGTCTGCACCAGCTCGGCGAAGTTTAACTCCAACAGAAATGTTTTATATTGAACTAAAATTAACTTAGCGCACGCACGGTCCTGTGACTGAAGTATACAGCACCTGATTTACCTCTGGGAAATCTCAATCTAATTCAATCAGACTTGTGTGCCAGAGACCCGTGTTAGAGGTCTCAGTGGTCCTAAACCAGAATTTGACTGCGTTCAATAAATATGTGAACATAGAGAGCTGAATACTGTTTGGATATTCCACCAGAAATATGTTCATAAATAGTCATTTTTAGTTGACACAAGTCTTAGATAACAACTGAATATTTTCTCATGAAGCACTGTTTCACAAAGTATCCCTTGGTGAGAATTTATTTTAATTTCCCATCGAACCTACATTGTTTAACTGAACTCTTGTTTAATTGAAGTATGAAATCTTTTTCTCCTGCATGAAGTAAAAAACTCTCCCATGGCACACAGGATCTCTGTCTCCCATTTTCAGTAGCCTATGGTTACTCCGAGCTTGTCAAATTGTAAAAAAAAAAAAAAGAAGAAGAAGAAAAAAACAAGTCTGCAAACAGAGCTGACACTGAGACCAAAGACATGCAAGATAAGCACACCTTCTTAACCATCTTGTTATTCCTATTCCCCATGTGCCAGACGTCTCCTTCTGAAGGAGAAATACTTCATCTATCATCTGCAATTTACAGTCAGCTCCAAAAATAACTACAGCTCAGAGCGGTTTCCCAGAGTGAGGGAAACAACAGAATATAGCTCATGGAATCTGCCCCATTGTTCAAAGCCAACGCCAAAGTGTAAATGGCACTTTTCCCAGCAACGGTAAACACAGAGGACTGGACAATACGTTCACTCGAAATAGGGCAGCAAGCTTCTTGTGTCATTGTCCAGCGTTGGAACTTAAATACCAATGTGGTTGTTGATTTCATCCAAAAGATAAACGACACAGAAAGAGAGAGAGAGAAAGATTGTTTTCTCTGTGTAGCTTAGACCAAACTATAACAGCAGTGTTTCATCAGATAATCTAGTTATGGCTGAAGTGCAGCTTTATGCTTCAGTGCCATTGTGGCATTCGTGATGGACAGATTGGGCGCTTTCAGAAAACTGAGCCAAATGGGGGCATTACCCCATTCATTTGTCTATAAACTTAAGGTGAGATAATAGACAAAACCAGCGAGCCTGCTAAGCTCCCTTTTACCATTTAGATCTCTTGTAAGGTAACCTCTAACCTTTTCCGACAACAGACTATTCTGAGCTGTCGTCTATGACTGTCCCTTGTGCACCAGTGCACCAGTGCAGGCCGAGTTCTCACACAGTGCCTGCCATTCATCTCGGAAACCTTAGCACTCAGGCACAGCAACAAGTGCCAAGGTCCACCCTGACCAGTATATTTACAGATCTGCTATTTCCTATTTAGAGACATAAAACATTCTTTCTCCTCAGATACTGGCCTTGAAATATATCAGTGCTCAGAGAACTCACCTAGCCGCGCAGGTACAAAACTATTAAAAATGTGGCTCCAATGAGAAACAACCGGTATTATGCTCAAAACACAACAAGCCAATACCTGTAAGCCTGTACCTCAATGTAATACCCAGTAGTGATCTGCCAAATGCACTCTTCTGTTTGACTGCATATGAACCACGTACAAAGTCTATTCAACATGGCTGCTAGGCAACCTGCTTATCTAAATATTGTAAAACAAGAGCAGTGACATGGACCGACTACTGAGAGCTTGGCAGCACTTCCAGTAGCTGCGACTAATGAAGAGCATAATCGTAAGCTTGGCATGTTGAGTACTGTGGCCACTGTCCCGTTTACTGGAATTCCCAACAGCAGCAAGACAAGACTGTACTGAAACAAACGTTACTAGTCAGGATATTTGGTTGCTGGTATTATAAAAAAAATATTTGTTTAAGGGTGTGTACAGGAAAGCTACATCAGGATCTCGGTATAGATGACGCATCTTCCATAAAAACCTATGTGACATGGCAAGAAATAATAGGTCAGCATGGGTCGCTGTGTTTCCTCCACTGCCAGCATTGTTTGTTGATAGTGAGGACATAAATCAGGTTTGAGAGAGGCTAACTGTGTCCTTATCAAAAGCACAATTCAGCCTTTGCAGAAGTACATGTTTGTTTCCTGGAAGCCTCCGCTGAACCCAAATGTTTCTGTTGCAAACAGAGCCAGGACGTGGTGTATGTGGGTCTCCTCTGCGCAGGATGTGTGCCGGGCTCATACACTCCGCCCATGTGTCCAGAACAATCAGAGGCAGAGGGGTGAGAATGCACATGTTTCAGATGACAGAAAAAAAAAAAAAAAAAAAGCTCAGCACCTGTCACACACACACACATTCTTTGGCTCTTTTGTTTAACACCTCCCATTCCTGCAGAGTCACCAGGGTTAGAGGTCAGTAAATCTGAAGGCACAATCGGTCCATGTGCGTGCGTGTGTGTGTCAATGTCTTGCATTTAATTTAACAACAAACAAACCGGCATAAAGACTGTTGAGTCTGTTATGGGGTAATGGACTTCTGAGAGGCAACCTGGCATTCATCCCTGCAGAAACCCTCATAAAGTTAATGCTCTGGGTTAGGGTGCTGTATATTTATCTTGTTCTTTTACTTTAACAGTGATGTGCTTTGTAAACCAGGTCCACAGGGCTGCACGCTGCCCGACTTGTTTACTCTTTGGTCCCTTGTTAGAATTTCTACAGGTTTATTTATCACTCTATTGACTCTATGTTAATGTTAAATACACTGTCAAACATCCTCTGCAGGTGTTTGTTTTTGTCCACGCATGTGTGTGTGTTGCAGGGTTGATTTTCCTTCTGGCCAATGCTTATATGTTTTCTGTACAGCCTTCTGTACGAAGTTGTCCTGATGAAAAGGGTGTGAAAAATCAATGGAAAACAACTTGATCATGAGACCTTGAATGGATGACCATGCGCACATCTGTCGTAGCGACGGGTTTCTCCCAAATCTACTTGCTTTTCAGACCATGTTGACAAAACTGCAAGATAAAGTGGCTTTTTTCTCCGTTTGGTCAGTCATCGACACGAATCCAGCACTTTCCTCCACAAGAAAAATTGAGCTTTTGAACAATTGGCTCCAGTTGTATTGTGGGTAGGTAAAACGGACCTTTTTGAAAACAGACATGTGACTGCCAATCGTTGACAAATGATTGAAATACTACAGCTTTGCAGTAATTTCAAACAGGTTAACCGTGAGAGCATTGTTTGTTTCAATTTAGCCAATGAGACAACAGTTTAGTTGTCATGGATATATATTTTGTTTGCGTTGTCAGATAACTTGGAAGTATGAAATCGTGATTTGATCAAAGGTCAAAGCCAAGAAGAAGGAAACTGAGAAAGAACCTTTAAAGAAAATGTACTGTTCACCGGCAGTCACAGAATAGAAACAGACAGATATGTCAATAAGACTATGACTAAAACTGTGATTGGATATTTTGAAACAAAATAAGTCATCACAGAGGGAGTTGGAGCTGACAGAAATTAGCATTTCTCACTGAACCTCATTCATGGAGACATGGCCTCAAACAGATTAATACTTTTTCGCCCCTATTTCACCCCTCCTCCCCTTTCCTCTTTTCTTCCCACCCCTCAGCAGCAGTTGTCAGTGTCCATTCCTCACTCGTCGTGTGCTGACATTAGCAAACACGTTTGGGGGTCGTCTTTCGTTAAGAGCCACGTCAGGCACGATAGAGCCGGCCTTATGTGAGCTGATCCATGCAGCAGGTTGCCAAGAAAGGGAAGTAGAGGTAAAGCACTTTAAGACCAAACAGCCGGGCATCCACAAGGTTGGCAGAGAGAGAGAGTGAGAGGCTAGGATGGGAGGATGAAGAGAGGGAGAGACTCCTAAGTGAGCTCGCTCTGTCACCTGATTCGGCTCCAAAAGGCCTGCACAGATAAGACACTAACAAGCTGTTAATGCTGGGTGTGACAGTTCTGTTATGACAGTACTGATCTGAGAAAACAGTAAGGGCACTGTACAGTCCCATGATGTGCCGGTGAAGTGCTGGATCCAGGACACACTGGCGTTTGTCTCTTGCTGCAGAAGGGAGACGAAAATTCACTAGCAGATTTGAAACCTTTGAGGCAAACATAAACCTTTCTGGAAATTTTGGTGAAATCAAATGTGATAATGAGGAACGTGAACAATGTCATCATCAATCAAATGAGCAAATATACTTCCAAAGAATTCTGTCATCTTGTCTAGTATCACGTGATTAGAAGTTCTGAGTCACCGAGTGACTGCACACACCTCAAACCGCAAGAACCAGAAGGTCTGGTTTGGTTTGTGTTCTATATGCTGGGCATATACGAATGTAGGCTGTTGTAGAACACAGGTCGTCTATACTGAAACCAAGCCGTGATTTAAAAAAAACCAAAAACAAATACAAAGACGCTTTGGATTTTTGAAGATTTCTGCCCATTGCCAAACTAAGCACAACAAGGGAGATGAAACAAGACCATGGTGGGTTATCTAGTTGGCAATGTCCTGTGATGACTCACGGCCATATGCATTACAAAGCGTCTGACATGCACCCTATTCTGAAGCCTGTGATGGTACAGAACAATGCAGACTATTGTCAGATCAACTGGTGGACCTCATTCAACGAGAACTCTCTGTGTTGCCTTCACACAGGGGAGCCGAGCCAATCGGAGCCATGGCAGGGAGGAGCATTGGACATGTATACGAGGTCCGGGTTGACCTCCTTCAACAGCTGCTCTAATCCAGAACTAGAGACAGTTTCCCCTCTCCATTCGCACTGGATTAGACTGGATCTCACAAGGTCGTTGAGCCACCTTCGGCAAGGCCAGTCTTTCCCATGCTGCTTTCCAACTCGCGATTTTACATGGCCCAAGTGAATCAATACCCCGTAGCTGCCAAAATGTTCACCCCCACTGCATCAAACTGATTCTTCATGAGATGTCAGATAAAAGTGCCTACCTCGCCACCGGTTCCAGGAGGACATTTTTGTGTTGGCCGCCTTGAATGTTACTTCAAAAACCCTCGCTGTAATCCGCCTACAAACTAACTGCAGAGAAGCAGAGCTCTGTGATTTCTGTATAGAGGTTATTGTCTTGTCCCGCCATCCTCTCTTCTCCCACGAATGCTGCAGCTTTCAGCAGAAATGCTGGGAACTTCCGGCCCCCTTACTGCTCTGCTAAACAGTCACCGTCTGTCTGAAACACTACTCAGCAACAGGGTCACTAAATTCCCTTTTATAGGGGGTAAGACTGACCAAACAGAAGTCCCTGTCCTTCCTAAAAATCCACCCCTTTCCTTAGCTGAAGAGCACATGTTTTTTTTTTTTCAGGTCAAATAACACTCTGGACGAGAGTGAACATGTGCAGGAGAAGCTGAGGACGGGATCAGGGTGTTTACCATGTACAGGCCGGCCTTTCTGTCCAGTGCACCAGCTGTCAGAGAAGGAACAATGGGGTCACTTGTCCAAACAAGAGAAATGAATGAACCTATTTGGATGTAATTGTGCTTAAAGACCGTACACATTCACTGTCCAAACGTTACCCCGTCAGATCATTTACGGTCATACATGTTAGAAATGAAGACATGTTCTGCGCAGCTGAAGCAAAATAAACTGAAACATTTGATCTCTGCCATCTGCACGCTGCCAAAATAACATTTTCTCTTTTGGGTTTGTGACCTGCCTGCCTACCACCAGCAGCAGTTTGTAACTTCATTTTGAGCCGGACCACACCACCCCCACCCCCGAATCCTCTACTCTCCTGCTGACATGACAAACGAGGCCAGAGTCTAATCCCAGAGCAGAGTTACAGGGTGAGCAGGGAGGGGGGGGGTCAGCGGCTGGTCGAGGAGCCACACAGGAAAAAGAAATGTCCGGATTGTCCTCTAGAGGAAGTGAAGGTGCAGACGACAGGCCCACCGGGCTTAGAAGTGTAGAGCAGCCTGGTGAATAAGTTAAGGCTGGGTCTGTAGGGGCTCGAGGGGAGGAGTGGGGTGGATTATGATTTAAGAGGGCATCACTGGGGATCAACAATGTAGGGACAGATTAATATTTCTTAATAACAACAGAGTTTTAGGTTGTGATAGAGGGAGAAAAATGCATTTCACAGGCAAAAACTTTTCTTTTCTAGGTTTCTAGGACTGTTAGCTCGCCGCACCACTTTCTGTTTCAGCCTCACATATCTGTGTAATGACTGTGTTCCGTGTGCTTTGGACTTTTGTGTAAAGTTGTCCTACTGGACAGGAGTTGTTTGTTTAAGCCATGCACTGTGACAGCCCATTACGATTATATAAAACATGAACAAGTCCGCTGAAGCAGATGACTCATCCTTAGAGCCTATCTGATCGTATGACCATCCCACAAGTTATAATCCCATGTAATGCAAGTGAGTGATGATCAGCACTCTTACCATCAGTTTCAATCTAGCGTGGACCAGTAAACTAAACTTGCCTTTAATCCCTACAGAGGATGTCAGTGGTTGTACAGGTACAGATAAATGTGTTTGGGCAAATCACCTTAACCTCATTATAGTGTCATTGCGGTACGCCACAGAGAATCAAAGTGAGATGAAAAAGTGTGTGTGTGGGGCGAAGGGAGCACTGAACCACAGGGGTATGACGAGGTTTATTATACAGAGAGCAGGAAAGAGGGAGACGAAAGCTGGGAAATGTGATTTTATGTCTAAAAAAACCATAAAAACATTGTAAAATCATTAACATGTCAGAACCCATAATGAGCCGTAACACCCTTTAACATTACTTCCTGTCAACAGGCAAACTTATCCTTTTTCAGACATTCCTGTCTTATCCTTGTCAAAAGACCCATTTTAATTCATCTTGTCAGGGCGGACGCATGCTCCGTCTACTGCTTAGAGCTAGCAGAGCCAACAGTGAGACAACATCCCACACTGACAAGCCCAAATGAGCGGAAGAGAAATTTCAGCAGGACGCAAGGCCAAATGGATCATTGTCTCATTCCGCCATCCTGCCTTGACTGTCTGCCTGTAAAGCGCTGGGCCGGATAAAGACGCAGAGCTGGACAGATAGAGAAGTTAACACGTCTGCAGAAACACACACCACACGGTTGTCAGATGAACACCAGCTGGCAGGGGGGGTGGTGAAACTGCTGCACCCAGGAAGTCAGGTTGGCATGGCGTGGCGTGCCAAACGCAGCTTCAGGCTATATAAATTACATCTGACTGGACGGCGTGGATGTCAAACAATGTCCATGGAATGGCATTCAACAGGAAGGCAAACGCATAGGAGGAGAAATATTAAGACATCAAAGGTTCTAATAACTTCAGCTTTAGCCATTAAAAGCCATCAAGGCTGGACTGTACAGTCACAGCACTAAAAACCATGTGTATCAAGCAGATGAATGGAAATGCTGAAAGGAAACCAAAGTTAGCTTATCAAATACATCTCTGTAGCTTTAAATAAAGACTGTGAGAACTAAAGCAAACCATCTGTCTCGAGAAACCGATGAAAGCTAAACAAAGTTTTAATGCACATCTGCAGTCAAAGCAGATGCTGAAAGAAAAAAAAAAAAATCAACATGTGGAGATCAAACCAGTAGCTGAAACTCAGAGCCCCGGTTACCTTCCACCAGTAAAAACTGGAAGCAACAAATGGGCTGTGGAACATTTGCCTTCAGTTTAGGTTATTGGTCTCTCAACCACAGCAAAGACTAAAGTTAGCTCAGACAATTTGTGGAGCAGCTTAGGAAAAAACAAGAGATGGTGATAAACCAAGGAAATAGACTCAGTCTTTACAGATACAGCTCATTTAAACCTACTACTAAAGTCAAAAAAACTAACTAAATAACAAACATGGAGGCAATATTTAACTTTAAAGTGTAAAACTTCTCTGATAGTTTCTAAAACTACGTGGTAACAAGTTCCAGTTTAACTGTTTACAGCAGCATAATGCGCAGTAAATAAAACACCACAAGCAAAAAAAAATACAATTTCAGCTCTTAAAGAATCATTTTTAACTTACTCACATTCACATTATCTAATTCTTTCAACTGTGTGCTTCATTTTCAAACACGTCAGCCAACATTTAAGCTTTAAAACTGTCTACAAACACTGTAAAGTGCTTCAACACTGTAACTACCCATTGAGTGGCGTGGTGTTGTTCACTGTCTGCCCTCACTAAGCTGTCTGATAGCGAGGCAGCCAAAAGCTTTCAGCCTCTAAACTTTCTCCAGTTAAGTTTGTGTCACTCTGTGAATTAAAGTGTTCGCTTACCTTGTCCCGGCCATTTTCTTCACATTGTAAACGAGGCGTAAACAAAAAAGAAAACGCTGTTCAGCAGGTATCTGGGTGAGGAAGGTTAATTTTCTTAGCGTACAGAGCAGTCCGTGCAGTGAGTACGGGACGGTCCTCCCGGCGGTGAATCCGATATGAGAGTCTCCGCCTCTGCACGTGAGTCATAGGTTGGGATGGGGGTCACCCAGTCTGCACCCCGCACCCTTCCCCCTCTCCCACCGCCACCACCACACAGCCTCCCTCTTGGTCCCCTCCACAAACTGACTGGAAATAGTAGAGCTCAAACCATAAGAAAAACATTTAGTGGCTCAGCCGGCTGAACAAAACAGAGCTATAAAATGTTAAATGTGACCAGTGCTATCGCCTCACACTGTGACCGAACATTAACTTTCTTATTGTTGGAGCAAGATAAATAACCTTTTCACCAAATTATCAGTCTTTCTATGAGTGAGAATAACTGTTTTCACAGCTCATTTATTATGGTGGCAAAGTTTATTTTTAATTAAGCATAAAAACATGATATTCAAATAGTTATTTAAGATAACTATTGTGTCCAAAACTAAACTCACGTCGTAAAAGTAGCAGGTCACTGTAGTTGCTAAGCGACACAGTGGTATCAGATCCTTCTTGACGTTTTCATATTTGAACATATCAGCTATGTGATAGGCTAATTTTACAACGTATGCTCGCCTGGCTGAACCAATCAGAGGCTGAGGATCGTAACCATCTCTTTTTATGATCACACCTGGCTGATTGCAAGTGCAGTGAGCTCCAGGTACCGTGTAACCCTGCTGATAGCCTGCGGACAAGCAGACAGAGACACCTGCTGGACCAGCCATGCAATTTCAGAATAAAAGTCGAGTCACGTTTATGGTCAAACAACACTTTATTCACAATTACTATCAGCACTCAGGTCTATGGAAATATTTGCTAAGAAAAAAACAAACAAAGAAGCTAACAAAGGCGGGTAGCTTAAATTCACATCAATAAGTATTACACTGCTGTGTTGTTCCTCTGGCACAGAGTAAACTATATGCATTAAATGTACATGGCGCATCTGTTCACAGTGAACCCTTTAAGTGCTTTTCTGATGTAAATAAGGAGAGGACAAACATACAAATTGCGGGCAAGGAAATTTCTGAAGCTACATTTCTCCCTATAAGGTCATTTAACTCATATCATACAATGAGGTCTGCCTCTTCAGTATTATAAAAAATATTGTAAACATTTATATTAATTGCACAACATACATTCAAATACATACTGTACTGTACAGCAAGGTTTTTACTTCTGTATTGTTATCCTGTAGCACCATGTATAGCAAGCTGAACAAAACTATTTGGATACTTCTACAGTGTGGTACTGACAATACAAAGGAGTAAAATAATGGCATTCACTAATGACGCATTCTGCCATGGGTGAAATGTTCTGGAGGTTTGGATTGTATCACAAGATAGTGGTTAGTGTAGGCCTGTTCGAGGTGCGGCTGACACTGGACGGGGTCAGATCAAGGCAGACAATCTCTAGTCACCTCACATCTCACAGCTTTGAGGAAGATGATGCTTCATTAAAGGACATTCATCAGCGTTAAGATCAACTATAATACAAAAGATCACGGCGAAGAGTTTGTTACCGTTGGTCGTCTAAAAGTTCATACCACTTCCATGTGCAGAGAAAGAAAATATGTCTTGTTGTTACTCCGAGCACTAATGTGCCACAGGGACATCATGAAACCATGACATCATTGTGTAGCAGCAGAGGTGACATTTAACTCATGTTTCCAGCCAGTCCCATATGACATGAAAGAAAGCCGATTAAAGCTGATATATATTATGTACAAGCAGTACTGTTAGACTGAAGGGCTCGTGGAGACCAAACGATCCCACCTGATTCACAGCATCCTGTTGATGTTAATGTTCCTGGCAGCTGAGGGTAACAGAAGATGTAAATGAGAATGAAATGTGTGCGAAGGTAAAATTGACAATTGGAGAGTCTTTCTCTCAGTCTCAGCATCTCCGCTGCCTGGGTGGGAGTTATGAAGAGCATCTCTCTCCAGAATTAAAACCCAGATTAGAGTAAAGTAGTATCTTGGGTTATGGTCCATCGATGTGTAATCAAGGTCCTTGGGTTTGCCTGTTCTCCCCCTACTCCTTCCTTCGCTGGAGGCCGATGTGGTGGGTTGTGGGATGCAGGTGGTTAACCAACCCACCCTTCCCAAATCTGCCCTCTGTACAGGGGAAATGAAACAAATATTGTGAGTTAAGTGTGCCACTAGAGGCATTCACTGGAAACCATGGCTCCAGTTGTGGTCTGTTCCTACCAACACTGCGAGGAAAAGTAAGAAATGACAATAACAGGACTGGAAACACAAAACAATGAGACAATGTCAGAGACCTGCACTGCTTTACTGAGTTTGACTTGAGTGAGTGAATGAAAAGGAAGATGGTGCAGCTTTGCAATGCAGGTTATTGTAAGAATAGGAGTACAGAATTACAGTAGATAGGAGAGAGGGGCATGCTGGGTCATCTGACCGAGCTGAAAAAGAAAAAAAAATCTGGATGGAGAGAGTAGTTGGGACTTGGCTGACTACAAAGGAACAGATGGGTTATGACAAACTCACAGCGATTTGGAGGAAGGCTTCTTCACTTTTGGCCTCTTTCGACGATGAACTGGCCTGAAGCATGCACAGCACGTATTCACGCGCAGGGCAAATGCATGTGCATGGTGACAGACACACAGGTATATACACACAAACACACACATACATGGATGTGCGCACACACACACAGACACACAGGAAGGCACACACACACACAGTAGAGACAGGCAATTAGGCTTCATTACAGAAAGGGGAACAACAGAAGCTGAAAAGCAGGCTTGTATTTTGTCCCTCTTTGGCTTCTGCTTCTGCATGCTAAAAAAAGCTTTGATCACGACAGTAAAGAACCATGACAGCTTCAAGAGGTTCAATTTCAACAAGACTGTATTTTATTTCCTTGACTCCCTGGATGACTCGCAATGAGAAGAAACATAGCCAAAGACCCACTAGGGAGGCTGTAACCTTCCAGAGTTCAAATTGTAACATGAATTCCATCTGCAGGGTTTGTAAAAGTAATCAGCTGTGCTGTAAGAGGAAGAAGAAAATACCTGTATTCACTGAAGTAGTTTCGCTCTTTTCCCCCTGAAAGGAAGTGGAGGTAACATAAGTCTCAGCCTGAAATTACTGGAGACACTATAATCAATCATGTTTGCCTTAGAGGCTCCTTACTCACCCTTCTCTGGGTTGCACTGCTTATGTCCCTTGCAGCCCCGCAAGTCCATGAGCTGTTGATGCATTGAATTGAGAGCATTGCGGTCGAGTGTGCTGACAGCATTTATCAGCTACAGGAATAATAAGAACAAAATGTCAGCAAGGGCTTTAGAAAGTCTGGAAAAACTCTGGAAAATCTGTGCTCACAGGAATGTATTATTCATCACTTTATAGTTATTTTAAAGTTATTTATGTATCTGCCATAGTACAGTGTGTCTCTAACAAATTAAATACCTGGTATGGGTCAGTGTTGAGGTCAAAATACTCCAGGAAACCAGTAGCAAATTCACAGAACAGGAAGTTGTGTGTGTCATTGATGGTCCTTAGGCACCAATAGGTGTTATTGTTGGCACTGGTGCACGCACAGAATGGACCCACTGAGGGAGGGTACGGGGGTGGGTGAGGAAGGGAGGGGTGACAGTTGGAAAACAAGGGATATTACAACAGTGTTCCAAACATGTATTTTTACCTGCTTTGGAAAATATTTAACAGTTCCACAAGAACAATACTCTTCATATCTCTTTGTACACCCAAATGTTATTCCCTCACTTGTCCAGAAGGGGGCTGTCTGCCAGTGATGGTTGTCATGGGTGAAGCAGGTGAGGCCTGGCATGCTGCAGGTGTCGTTGTTTTGGAGCCTCTTGAGGAATTTACGGAGTTTCTTCCTGCGCTTTTGCTCCTTCTGTAGCCATTGATTCTTTTGCTTTGACGGCATGCTGACAGGAATGAAGCACGTTCAACACAGTGAGGAGGCAAGAAGAATGAATAACTAATTTATTCACTGTCAAACAATGTCAGTTTTCACCTCAGTGAGTGCATGCGCCCTGCGTTGAGCCTGAAAGCTTCTTTATTCTTGAGGAGATAACTGCTAAGAAAAGAAACAACCGTCACATTATGCAATTAGACCAATATGCGGCTGACAGTGTGAATCTGACACGTTCAGTTCTTACCTGGGAGGGTCACACTGACATTCTTCTGGTCGCACTTTCTTCAGGTGACCTTTGACCTCACGGAGGTTCTTGATTTTGGTCTGCAAGGTTTCAATCTGAACGCAGTAGGAACACACAGACACACAAAGCTCATTTTATACCCGAATGACTAACAACCTGTGAAATGGGTTTTATGGGTTAGAGTTAATAAGGAAGAAGCACCTCGTGCTCAATGTGAAGTTTGTGGTCTTTCCATGCTTGAAGAGATTTATAGAGGCCTCCATCACATTTTACTGTGTCATTCATAAGAATAGAGCACCTGCGGGATACAAAAAACATAACAGCATCACTTAAAACCATGCAAATTATTTCCTGACATTTTATTTCTCTCTTTTATCACCCAAAGCTTTATACATTAATGCAGCAGCACCTGTAGGTGACTTTAAGAGCAGCAGGTGGTGTGAGTTTATTGCTGGTGGTAGGTCTGGCTGTGAACCCCATGCCACTGAACTCTTCACTGTCCTCCTCAATCCCAGCTCCTCTCCTTCTGTCTCTGGCCCAGCTGCTGTTACTGGAGCCCAGCGGCCGGTAGCCCTCCTCCAGGTCTACTGCATACAGGTCTCCGTCCAGCTCGAATGATACAGAGCGGGCCCAGCGCTTCCTTGAGACGCTCTTGCTGGGTTTAATCTCTGAATAAGATGAGACAGGAGAACCTGAATAAAATGAAAAAGATTTTTTTTTATACTGAGGAGCCAGTTCTTTGTTGATGTAGAGAAATCATGATAAAAATAAAAGTAATGATAATATGAATTAATGTTCCATATAATTGGTGTCATACTGCATTAATAATCGATTGTAATAGTTTCTTTCAAGGCCCTGTGATTAAAGGCTCACTTGTCTACTCTAATCCACCACATGATGGCAGCACACACACACACACTCATCAGCCCATGAATAGATCAAAAACTGGTTATTTTAGCTCGAGATTAATGGCCCTGTTTGGCAAGCCTTTGTAGGCTATTGCAAGGACATTTCAAAGTAAGGTACAAAAAAGCGTCCTTCTGAACAAAATCACATCTATTAATAACTATGGTACGATACGTGTGAGTGACAGGAGGAACTTACTCTTCTTGGTGAGCAGCCTCTTCCTTTTCAGGAATGTTGTTTTGAAGCCCACGTCCCCGCAGTTACAAATGTCTGAGTTGGATGTGGGAGACAGCTGAGAGGCACCGCTGGCCATCAGAGCCTGCATACGTGGGGCATAGAGACTTGCCATGCCCTTGCACTTATACAGCCTCAGCTTGCCAGATGGGTCCTCAACACACTGCCACTTCTGAAACAAGGCAGAGGCAAATTTCATGTCTTTAATCTTTGATGCATTAAACCTGTTTATTTTTAATGTTTTTCACTGGGTTATGCTCACATTACCCTGCACAGACCTCTAATGAACCCTGAAAATATTCCAGATCAACAATATTAAAATATTCTTATAGGAGCAGTCTTTTATAACAAATTGGAGGGCTTACATTTGTGCACACGTCATACTCAGTGCACTCTATTTTTAAGGATTAAAAATGAGACTTTGATGTGAAATGGAACCCTGAAAGTGCAATCACTGCATATTATACTCATTAAAATGTCAACCAATCTGCATGAGCCTCACACCATGCTGTTTTTCTAAAACTTTAATACATTTTCACTCTTGGCTCCAGCCGGTCAGGTACCTGTCCTGGCTGCTGACAGGAGGTCTGGTACTCTGCTTTCTGGCATAGGTCCTTCACCCGCTGGTATTTTGGCAGGAAGTTCTCCTCCTGAGCCATTTCCTTCCCATCAGCTCTCTTGTGCGGAGGCTTCCTGAAAGAAAAGAAAAACACAATGCTTTTTTTTTTTTTCAAACAACCAAAGACAAGAGGTCTGGTGTCACTTGAAGACAATGTCTGGAATGAGAACATGTCTTGCAAAAGGTCAATCAATAAAACATACCCTCTCTCAACCAGGAAAGAGTCTCTCCATGTTTTACCCTTCCTGTTCAACTGGAACCTGGAAAGTGAAAACTCCTGTCAGACCGTGATATTTGCACTGAAAAAACATGCACTCAATTTTCAAATGCCATCCTTGTACGGCTGTGAAAGAAGGTGGTATTACACGTTTATATTTGGATTGTATATTTTATTATGTCCAAGTAGAAGAAGACATTTTGACGAGGCAAGTCCAGGCAAGTCCAGGCAAATTACTTTTCATACTTCACATAATCACCTAATCTGCAACATTTTAAATGGCATTCTTAAAGTGTCTGCTAAATGCCAGGACACTGTGCAAAATAATTGATGTGACTGTGTGTTCACCTATTGACTGGCCTGTCTGTGTCCAGCAGCTTAAGGATAGATTTGCCGTCCATTTCTGCAGGGATATCAACACCGGCCATGTCCAGCAGAGTCGGCGCCAAATCGACATTTAACACTATATGGGGATTACTGCAGAGACGCAAGAAAAGGGTGATGTTTTTCTTTGGAAATTAATATTTGTAATACTGGAACACTGCATCTAGATATCAGAATATTGAATGAATAACAGAAAAACAACAGTCACTCACGTTGCACCTTGTTCCACATTTGGTCCTCGTACATAGAAGGGAACACGGATATCAAACTCATAAGGCATTGATTTGCCCTTGACCAAACCAAACTGGCCGATGTGGTAGCCGTGGTCTGAGGTGTAAATGAGGTAGGTGTTGTCCAATTCCCCAGTCTCCAACAACATGTTGTACAACTATGAAGCAGGATATAATTCATTGAACACTCACACAATGTAAAAAGTTATACATCATGTTTGATAGCTCAAGTCTCCTGTGCCAGTTTCAAGGAAAAGGGATGGAACAATTTACCAAGTGTGTCAGTGAATACATTACACGGTCCCAGTCAGAACAAGCACAGATCTCTCAGGACTTGAGACAGTCAGATGAAATGTGTGTGTTTGGCGTGTCTGTGTTTAAGTTTCTCCGTTTAAGCATATGTCTATCTGCCTGCATGTCCTACCTTCTCCATACTGTCATCCACAGACAGCAGGGTCTGCATCCTCCTGCGCTGCAGCATGTTGGTGAACTGCATGTGGACAGGCTTCATTGGCCCTGTGTAGCGTAGGATCCAGTGTTTGTCTAGGTTAGGGGCATAGTTGTAGCTGGGGGTTCTGGGAGAGGCAGGGGACATGGAAACATCAAACTAAACGACAAAAAACTCAATGTGGTGTACCTAACATTTCATTTTACTGCTTTTTTTCATATCACAAAAGCAAAAAATAACAAAGCAAGGGACTCATTCCATTATACATCACTGTAACACACCGTACACTTGCATTCAGTTGTTTTTTTCCATCTTTATGCATGTGGCTTTCATACTCGCTGTAAATTGGATTAGAAAATGTACCAATGTGTGTGCGGTTACACTTCGCATTCAGAGCAATATTCTCTGCCTGTGTCTGCTGATATCTCCTATCCTTTTATTTCCAACATAGCCAAAAAACTGTTTATGCAATGCTAAACTCGAGGTTACATAAACCATGTAAAATGCAAAGCACTGCAATCGATAGACCTGAACGCAGCGAGCACGGTTTGATCAATAATTAACTCCCAGCCTTATGGAGCTTTAATTATTTTAGAATAAACACTGCTAAATAGCTAATGAGATCTTGGAAAAAAAAAAAAAAACGTTTAGAGTGGATCGATTTGACTTGAAGAAATGCTAATGTCTCACAGCTTGGTCCAGTGTGGCACGCTAATGTAGTGTGAAGATGTGCCTGCATGGTGCTAAGGTGAGACGAACATTTATCATCAGAGGAGCCCAGGACTTTTACTGCCTCTCTTACTTCATGTGGTTGATAAGGGCGGAGGGAGATGGAGTGAGAAAAATAGCCAGAGAAGCGCTCTCAGAAAACATCACCCGGGGGAAAGCAAATTTATGGAGAAAGAGCAATTAAAAGTTTGTACAAAGACACTGGGGCTGAATTTTCAGAATATTTTGTGTATAAAGCCTGCGTGGCACAGGTTAATGATGCTGGAGGGATTAGATGAAGCAGGAGAAGGGTGTGAGGGGGTTGGAGGGAGAGGGCAGAAACTGCAGTCTCATTACTGGCCTTGGATCTGTCTCTGGAGGCCAATAGCAGGTCTACCATTAGCTAGCAGCAGTAGACAGGCAGTCAGGAACATGGAGGGTCAAGAAGACAAAGGCTGAAATACTATGTGTGCGTGGCTGGGTCTGCACATGGCTAAATCATTACCTATGCATTAAACATACATCATTCATGCCCCTCTTTGATCATGGCTGACAAAATGGTACAAATTAGCGGGGCTCATTACTGTGGTAACACTAATATGAACAACACATGAGCCAAACTGGAGTGAAACACTAGCTGTGCGTGGAGAGGGCTCAGCTGCCAAGAGCATATTGCAGGCAGAGGAAGATAAGATCGAGCTGAGATTATGGAATTTGTGTCATTCTGGGTCGAATAAAAGAGAGCTTGAATGTGTGGATGGCTCATTTGCAAGCAAATAGCTGTGAATGTGAAAACCCCCTCCTGTTTGTCCAAATGACTATAAATCAAATGGGAAAAGTACAGTTAAAAATATTTGTTGTCACATCCCAAAATCTCCACCAATCTATGGGCTCACAGCTTGGTTAATCACATGGTTTTGGCATTCACTCATTGTCTTACATGTGCTGTGAAGCGTTTGGGAAGGCGGAGCTGTACTGTGGGGCTGAGTCCTCTGGTCCATGTGGAGCAACGTGGCTCAGGACCATCATGACAGGACGGTGAGGGTACATCCTCTTAGACATGCGGAAGTAGTTGATGCTGTCGTTGGTAATGATGTCTGTCAGGTAATCCTGTGGATTGAGCAGACATTGTCCATCAGGCACTCAGAGAAAGAGCAGATGTCATTGCCTTCAGCACTGTGCTAGGTCAGTGCCCATTACTGACCTGGTGTGAGTCAAAAAAAAAAAAAGATTCCCAAGAACTACTCTCTTGAAATAACAACTCAAATCTACCATTTAACCTTTTGAACCCTGATTTTTGTCTTATAAATCCCCTTGTCCAATGTGTAGGATTTAGGGGCATTGTAGGTGAAGTTGTGGACTGCATCCCTTGTTTCGCCCTCTCTTTCATAGATTACAATGATTGCAAAATGCATGAAATATCGATTTAGAGCCTGCGGTTAGTCTGTGCTGAACTACTGTAGAAACATGGTGGTTTGACATGGTGGAAGAGGGCCCACCTCGTCTATATAGAAAATGGCTTGTTCTAAGGCAACAAAAACATAACAATTCTTATTTTCAGGTGATTATACAACATATATCATATTCCATTTCTACCATATTCTGTAAATATAGCTCCTTAAATCTGACACATTGGGCCTATAAAACATCTTTCTGCATTGCAGCAGATTGTTCACACCAAAGGAAATAATCAAATTGAACACCTTATGTTTAAATTCCATCAAATGGACATACTCAAAACTCAAATAAAAAAATGGGGCTATGAAGAGGCCAAGATATGGAAAAAACATTGCTGTAAAACATGGCTGTGTGCTATCTCTGAGGTGGAGTGTGTAGATACCTTTGAGTAGTCACTGCTGTGTTTCTCTCGTACTCCATTCCTGCAGAGGGTGTAGTTGTAGAACCGTGAGTTCTTCACCAGTGCTACCCATTCCTTCCAGCCAGGGGGCACATAGGAGCCGTTGTACTCATTGAGATACTTCCCAAAGAAAGCTAAGTGAAGAACAGCCAAGCAGTATGTTAATTTTAATCCTTGAACTCAACGCATCTGTGACAGCTCTGTTTGAATTTGCTCAGTGCTCACCTGTCCTGTAGCCAGAGTTGTTAAGATGCACGGCAAAGGTGTGCGGCTCGTGGTGGGCCTGCCACGAGGGTGATGAGCAGTTTTCATTGTTAGTGTAGGTGTGGTGGTTGTGCACATACTTCCCTGTCAGGATGGAGGAGCGGGATGGGCAGCACATGGGCGTGGTGGAGAACGCGTTGGAGAAATGCGTGCCGCCCTTCTCCATGATGTGCCGAGTTTTGTTCATGGCCTGCATTGAACCTGAGAGGAAACAGTGCCAGAAAGAGAAAGGGAGGGGGGTTGTATGGAGGGACAGGAGAGTGAGAGAAGATTCAAAGGCCAAGGATTGAAATGAAAGGGACACAGAGGGACATAAAACAGTTGGAGGAGATAAAAAGTGTGAGAGACTAAAGAAAACAAAGAGGGTAGAGAGTGAAAATATAAATGTAGGGCTTGAGGGGAAAAAGAGCAAAAACCATTATGGATGTGGTAAGAGAAAAAGAAGGGGAAAGTAAATGAGGGAACAAATCTTTTTGGTAAAGTGTAACCCATTTGGATTCCTGTGTACTAAAAGCTTTTCAGGCTGATGGTGATTGTTTGGGAAAACAGATGCTTGACCATAAATTCCTGCTTTTCAATGGGAGTCTTCTCACTAGCGATCACAGGAGGACAAAGGATGTCACCGAGGCCATTATGCAGCCACTCCAGTCCAATACGCCGCTAAAGGACTTAAGCGGGAAGGGAGATGGCCAGGGTTTGGCACCCAGACAATGGAAGCCATAGGCCGCCCTCATTTCATGCCAGCAATGGAGGAGTTGGCAAGAGGAACACATGACTTTGAGTGGGCCAGTTGTTTTGGTGCCAAGAGGCAGTATTAGGCTGACTTTCCCTTGCTGATGCTGTTGGATACACATGGAGAGAATACCCATACCCATGGGACATGGACACAAAGCAAACACTGAGAGAGAGAGAGAGAGAGAGAGAGAGAGAGAGAGAGAGCACTGAGAGAGAGAGAGAGAGAGAGAGAGAGAGAGAGAGAGAGATGCACAAACACACAGTAAACAGGATTAATGGAGGAAAATGTCTTACCCAGTTCTATGTCCTGGTCATCAGTGAGGATGAGGATTATGTTGGGTCGGACATTGCGCATGTGGCGATCCCTCTGTAGGCGGGACCTGAGGCGATATCCAGAAAGGTAGCCAGATCCCTGGGCCACATGCAGGATTCCCACCAGGATAAGAAGAAGGAGAAGGGGGAGTGGGGCAGAGAGCCCCCGTCCTACCATCACGCTACTCTGCAGTCACCTTCTCAGTCCTTCGTTTCTCACACAGGAGCCTGCAGCTCCTTCACTCAACCTGAGAGACAGGACACAGAGAGACTGATAAGAATAAAATACACACACACACACACAAACACGCACACTGTGAAAAATCGCAGATGCGAGCCTTGCACAGCCATTACAGGGTGCTCTTCCGTACAAATGCACCCGTTTGGACTGAGCTCAGCTCGTTAATCAATCATTAATGATGCATTAGAGTGGTGTCATTGGCTGGGTGTAATGATCTCTGGTGATGAGCACATGGCTGCCAGGCTGGGGCTAATGGGCCTGGGCCTGGGGCCAGCTCAGGACCCCCCCCCACCCGAGAGGGTTAGGGTGGATATGAGGGATGTGGGGAGGTGGAGTGGGCAGAGGAGTGGGGGGCAGAGGTGAAGGAGAGAGACAGAAGAAGAGAAGATGAGCGGGGGACAATGAAGACAGGGGTCAATGAGCAAAGTGACAATGTGAAGAGAGAGCGAGACTGCAGTTCTAAAGATGAGAAAACACTGACTTCAAATTATAGCAAGTCAACACACAGTGTGGAGCAGAAAAATACAAAAGCACCTGTGAAAATGAAAGCAGGAAATATTAATGTGCCAATATCACAAAAACAAACTGCCTTGAGATGTGCAAGAAATGACTAATTCTGCTCAGTTTAACATAACAATTAGAGCCAAGTGCAAGTTCATAGAGTTTTTTCTTAATTAATCTCCACATGCAGTTCGGCAAAATTACACCACAATCCTATTAGCTCTCTAATAACTCTTCCTCATTAATAGTATGTGCCCCCTGAGTTTACCATGGCAACTGTTGGTCATACTCTACACATGCAAACATGGAGCAGTAAGACCTCACTATTACAAGGAACAATGACTCTCATTTATAGTAAATAAAGCAATAGATACAAGAGCTTTGTTACTTATTTAGATATCTGCTGTTCAACCAATGAATAATCAATATTTGACAGAAATATGTAATAATTAATAATAATTTTGCTTAACATACCTTTTATTGAGCCGTTATTTGTATTAGTGATTATCAGAAGAGACAGCAGCAGCATCAGCGTGACACTCCTGTCACAGTACGGTGGGGTGTGTGTGTGTGTCTGTGTGAGTGTTTTGTGAGTCCATGATGAGCATGTGGCCAGAGAAATCCCTGTTTGATCACAATGACAACAACACGCCGCTCTCTGCTGGGACTGAGAGTCTTCCTTAACAACGACCTGACAGCAATACAGTTCGACATGGGGATACACATATGCAACAGTGCCTGGATGCGCACATACACAACTGATGCCCGTAACAGTAGACGTGACGAAGCCCTTAAAAGAGGTGATTTCAGAGGAGAAATGTTGCTCTTGTGAATCTTTATCTCTTTACAGTGAGTCACAGCAGATGAAGTAAGTGTGAGCTGAGTGTAGGAGAGCTCCTCTGTCTAAGACAAAGCTCTCTGTATCTCTCTGCTCCACGCCACTGTCCAGATTGTGCCCATTAAGGTCTTCCCAAGCACCCACACGTCCTCCATACTCCTCTAATCCACAAAATGCACACACCTACGCAGGCGAACACACACCACGTGCATGTGAATATGTGCGTACGCACACACACACACACACACACACACACACACACACACACACAGAAATGAATCTGTACAGCAGCAGCTGTGTTTGCTCTGGTTTCCTACTCCCAGGGCATGTGGTTCATCCCCAGAAGAACACATGAGCTCTGACCTGGGGCGCTGTGCTGTTTGAAATTGTCCTTGCTCCTTTCTTGTGCTCTCTCCCTGCATCCCTCTTTCATTTCTGGCATGGGATGAAAACAAGACACCAGCAATGAGGAAATCCACAAGAAAAAAAGACAACAACAAAAATAAAAACCTGGTGAAAGAAAGACAGACATTTAACCAGGAATGGATACCCTGTCACCAAAATGGATTACAGGATATATACATGGAACAAAGAATAGATTCAGTGAACGCAAATGATGATGGCTCTCCGCCACTGGCTCCGCGTTGAGAGTGGTTTGTGATGTGGAAGGTACAGTGCTTTCCTTTGATGATTGTTTGTAGGTTCAAAAAGCTGATGTGGCCAAACCCAGATCCAATATAATCCTATAGTGAAGTGAAACATCCAGCTCAATTTTACACGCTGATCTATCAGTAGCTAAGTATGTAAATGTTGGGTTATTGACATGTTCCACTGGTGAATATTTTCTGACATTAGTCCCACGAGGCCCTCCCCCCCGATACTGAAGACTAATTGGATTTTCAGGCTTTTATCAGCTCTAACTGACACATACAGTCTTTTCTTTCCAGCTTGCTCTCTCCCTCTCTCTTTTATCTCCCTGTATTGTTTATCTCTCTGGGTGGCAGATGCTACATAAAACCACAAAGAAAAAAACAGAGGAAACCGTAATGTCCACACAGACAGAAGCTATTATACCTTGAAGATGTGTGGAAAAACGGAGATGGACAAACGTTAGAAAAACAGCAGTTCTTAGCAAAACTATTCTCGGTCTCCAGCAACATGACCAATGTGATGGTTTGTATGCATTCATAATGCAAGGCAAGCCATGTTGTTTCTGTAAACTGGGATGATTTAAAGCTCGTTTCCTGACAGAGCTCTGCCCACATCAGCTCTTTGCACTAAGTGAGCTGCGAAACGACAATGCTGATTCAGCCAGACAACCCAGAATGAAAGAGAAATTTTTGCCATTTAGACAGAAGCACAAGACAACGTGAGTAAATATAACTCTCAGCAAAACTCATTAAAGGTTAGGGGCTTTGAGAGGAAGGACTGGGGAGTAAGCTAGCAGAATATGAGATCATAGAGAATAAGCTTCTCAAAGCATGTATGAGGACCAAGGATCGTCTAGGGTTATACTAATGCCGAGTGATGCCTAGAAGTCAGAAGAGAGACGGAAAGTTTTGCTCTTCAGTCATTCGCTTGTAAAGGGGCTCTAAGAGACAGCAGCACTGCATCACCAGATAAAAACTTAATGTCGTCCATCTTTTATTGAGAATACTGAATTTTAAATGTTGTGACAACAGAGCTGGCCATGTCACAGCATAGGCATGGTGGTAAGACGGTGGCAAGAGCAGAGGGGTGAAAACACACCCCAGATCGACAGACAGATGTGTTACGCTGCTCAGCAACACGCATCTAAACTTCAAGAATCAGAGTTCAAGTTCAGCAGTGAGGAAGCTGAGCAAGTGCTTGATAAATCTTCCAAAGACTTTGCAGAGGCGTTAATGTACTTTTCCCCTATAAATAAAACACCTTGGGCTTTGAAACAGGCATAAAGTCTGATTCATCTAATCTGCAGCCCCCTGAGACGACACGAAACACAGACAGAATATGAGAAAACCGAGGCAAAAGAACAGACATTTATTACATATTGAAGGAGGACGAGTCATGGCGTACACTTGCAATTTAATCAGCTCTGCCTCATAATGCATATGAAATATGGAGGTGAAAGCCCACAAGCTTGAAGCCAGACTCCTGGATTCTCTATCACCAACACTCTGAGACAGAGAAAGATGGAGAGAGAAAGATGGAGAAAGTGTGAAACAGGGAAAGAACCTCTAGGCGCAGAGTCTGAGGGAACAAAGCCTGAGCATTTCCACTGCAGATGGATTTTTTCCCAAACATGAAAACTAGATTCACAAACCAAGGCTTCCATATGAAATAGAGGAGAATAAAACAGAATGCAGTAGCAGAGAGCCCCCACATCTCTTCTGCGTCGTTTTCGGAGCAGGAATTTGCCATCCGCTGTATTCTAGCGCTGGAAAACATAAAGGAAGTGGCCAGGAAAGTTTAAATAGACACATCCAGTTCTCAATGTGGCCCGCTGCTACACTATCAAGCCAATCCCTTTGGTCATAATTGAGGCTGGCAGGGCTTTGCTAATGTGTGACTTTGTTCCCATTGGTCTGCCTAGCTCTGAACAGAATGTGCAAAATCTCCAAGGACCCTTGAATTTACCAACAAAAGTTGGCATTCAGATGCAAATTCTGCAACGGCATGCATCTATCTGAGAGTAACTTTCTCTCAGAGAAGTTTATGTGTGTGTGTGTGTGCATGTGTGTGAGTATGTGTCGGTGAAAGGAGGGGTTCGTAATTCTCAATACAGTATGGAATGCTTTTTTCATGATAATAAGAATCCATGGTTTGTTGCCATCCTTCATCTATCATTCTCTGCCTGCAAATCATTGCCCCACCAGCAGAACCTGGAAAAACATTCAGCGTTTTCATTCTCATACCTAAATGTCAACATATGTTCTTTGACAGGAAACTTTAAAATAAGCCGTATGAGCATTTTCTGCTTATCTGACCCTACAATTGAGTTAAGATTAAAAATGCAATAATTTTTTTCAACACAATCTTGCCACACCATTTAGGTCGATATAATGAACCTGTTGGCAAATAGTCACATATTTACACATCCAGCAGTGATGGAGCAACGTTATCATTTAATTTAATATTTTTAAATCCAATATTTTTACCCTATATCACCAAGAACAACACACTGTCACATTGTTTTCACGTTGTCATTTCATACATCAACTCTCCTCACGACAGGTACTTTAAACATCCTGGTATCACAGCTGCAACCCACATGTTCTGTTCAACCGATGACTTCCAAACTTGGAATCATCTTATCAATTATTATTGTTGGTTTGATGACATCTACAACAATAGCTCCTTTAACAGGGCAGCACAGTCCATCCAAACTCCCCGGTCTTTGGGAGATAACCCTGAAATCATATTCAATAACTCTCCAACAGCTCTTTGCTTTTCAAACAGTCCCTGCACATTCTTATGACAAATGTGCCTTTACTTCCTAATAACTAACTTTAATAGTTGAGAATGACAAAAGATAATGCAGAGGCTGATCCCATTCACCGGAAAGATTTAATTTAGATTTCCCTCAGGTTCCGATAAGCTTGGCACTCTGCAGAAATTTTAAGATGACAGTCAGAACCTGCACAGCAATTTTCTATGTGAATACGCAGACACAAAGAGCAGTGGTTAGACTTTAAAAGCGAGAAAATTAGATTTCTGCAGCGATGAGGAGACTCGAGTGTGAAATATTTCGTTCTCCAGTTACTGTTTGCTTCTACTTTTGAGTGTTTCTGTTCTTGTTTATACACCATATTCTTTCCTAACCTTTAATACTATGTGGAATGTGCTGCCCAGACAGTGAAATATGAATGAGTGTAATTTTAGTACTTAACACATCATTAATCCTACTGTGAGTCTGCTGCCCTGAGAGAAGGGGTGAAGCTGTGATGTGTTCTGGCTGGAAAGCTCTCTCTCTCTCTCTCTCTCTCTCTCTCTCTCTCTCTCTCTCTCTCTCTCTCTCTCAGACACAGACACACACAGACACACACAGACACACACACACGTTATTTAATGTGGTTTATCTACATTAAATGATGAAAAGTAAATAGACTCTCTTGGTATCCACCTACATTGTAAGCAAATTTAGTGCTACAGCATGCAAGATTTTAGCTGGGTCCATAAAGAAATGTTTTCTTGACTGGCCTACACAAAGCTCTCATTGAACACCTTTGAGATGAACTGGAACACCAACTCTGAGCCAGCTATCGCCCAACATCAGTGACTGACCTCACCACTATTCTTGTGGATGAATGGGAGAAAATCCCTGCAGCCAGGTTCCAAAATCTTGTGTTAAAATCTTGTGCCAGAAGAGTAGAGGCTGTTATTACAGCATATTCATGCCTATGCCTAGTATGTAACTTAAAGTCACATGGAAGCAGGGTAATAAATGCACACACTGTCCTCAGAAGTCATCTTGTGGCAGTCGGACGATACTTTAGAAGTCAGAGTTTGGTCGACACCCAGACATAGAGGGAAAAAAAACATCCATCACTGCACTACTCTATAATCCACCGGGGTCATTATCTTTTAAATGGTTTCATCATGCCAGAGAGTGATGGGATGTCGGGTGAATAGTTTGGCGGAAAAAATGAGGGGGTGAGGAAGATGGAGAAAAAGAGTTAGGTAGGAAAATAAAGAGACTGTATGATGGTGTCAGTTCAGACAAAAGGCCCAGTCATGATGCGTTCTTGCTGGAGAACAAAGAGCTCTGACAGGCTCCCTGTATCTGCTCTGTTGACTATAAATGTACACCACACACACAAACACACACAGACACAGGAGTGTCAGACGTACACCCACTCTGCGTATCAGACTTCAAACTTCTCTCTCCAACAGGGGGACATAAAAGGAAAGACCCACAGTCAGGCTAATTATCTCTGAATCTGGAGGAAATGAACAGCATCATATTGTTGTATTGTTCGAAAATTGTTTGGCCCCTGCAGCACCAGAGGGACATCATACAGCTGCCTGCCTTTTTGTTTCCTCCGGGTTTAACAAACTCAATGAAGATATTCCTCATAATGAGCTTGTATTGCAGTCACACCATAAATAACAATGTCAAAACCTGCTGCAGCGAGGATGTCCACTTCGCTCTTGCTCTCGGTTTCCAGCAGCAACTGGATGGCATGTAGCGCTAGCGTGGTGGTCTGCAGGTTTTTTTTAGGGGGTTTCGCTCAGGGTCCACAGCAGGGTCATGGCATTTACCCCTCCTCCTCCGCACCCTAGCGGTACGCTCCAAGAGAGCCCAAAGAGAACACGGAGGTGTTAGAGAAAACACAAACAGAGCCCCGATTGTCCCTGACTTGGGTTCAACCCCCCACAGCCCCACCTCCAGGGGTTTAGGACTGAGAGAATAAGCAACTGTCAATGGTGTTTTGTAAATACGTGGCTGTTTTCGCTTCAGACGGGTTTATTCAGATGTCGGAGGGAAATGTGCCTGCTTTGCAGTCTGCAAGTGTCCTTGCCTTTCCTGCCCTATTGAGGTTTGTATGGGAAAGCCATTTGTGGTGCGTCCGAAAAGAGGCACACAATTGCCAGCTCCTTTGAGACAGGGGTTGACAGCTGAAACAAGTGAGCAAGCTGGTGGACAGGGCAGCCCGCTGAGTGATGGCTGTTTCTTATTGGCACTTATTGACCAGAGGCAAAGCCCCCCTACGGTGTGTCACATCTTAGCTAAATGGATTACAGACAAATCAGCCGGGGACAATTGTTCCACCGACCTAACTACCTCACCGGGACCTCAGTGCAGCCAAGTGACTTCTGCATGACATTGTGGAACTGCAGCTCCATTGAGAAATCACTCAAAATCTGAACAAAAAAAAGGTTGATGACTGAAACATTATTGGGTTTCGCGTAATGATATTTATCTGCCAGGAATAATGCACTTATCCCACTAAACAATTCTGTCTGCCTCCAGTTCATAAGAGGGACGCATGGTGGTAAAATTAGATCATGTTCTACAGGACTCATAGATTTTAAGCTGTCATTTGTTGTGTTTTAATTACATGCCATTTCTCTTTCCCATCATCAAATTAGCACCTGCAGTGGGGACTGCTCCTAATGGCCCTGACTTAATGATGATTACAGACAATATTGGTTTCAACTTTCAGTAAACAACTGCCGCCTGCCCGCTGAATAAATTACTGACAGCCCATATAAATCAATACGCTGGCTGGAAGTTACAGTTCAGCTGCTGCAGAAGTGATCACGTCTAGAGAATTAGGATTCTTAAACTCGCCTGATAAACAATGGCTCTCGACTACTCCAAAGAAGCCCTACACAGCAGAGAGATGTTTTACCACGGGGTGGAGGAGGAGGGTTTTAGGCGCTGTGAGGACCATCCTCTCTGGTGTTAAGCACACCCTTAGGGGGGTTGGAGAGACGGCGTCCACTTCTTTACTTCTTCACTCCTCCCATTCTCTGTCCAACTCCCCCCACCTAAGCTAGATGGCTTTCTCCTGGTCCTTTTGTCGGCGGATTACTGGGGGTTTAGAGACGCACAGACTGATCCCTCCCTCCCCTATCGGAACCACACAGGGGGTTAAGACTGGAGCACACAGGGGAGACCTCCACACAATGATCTGAATTACAGAGGCTCTCTATGTATGGCCACTTATACCCCCCCTCCCCATTTACACTCCTACGAAATCACCACAGAGTGCCATTCAGGGCTTGTGGTTTTCCCAGCAGGAATCTTGGGATTTATGCCAAAACACAGAGCAAATTTTTTTGATTCGGTAACAAACACCTACAGAGTTCAGAGAGTGTGTTTTTTTCAACTTTCAACTTTCTCTTTGTCTTTTGTTCAGTTTAAAACAAACGTGTGACGGACCTTGTAGTCATCCAACACAGAAAACACCCATGGCAAACAAACAAGCCTCAGGTGAAACCGCAGTCATGTGTAAGCGATGCACGCCGTCAACGCACACACATACATACACACAAAGCCCACATCACATCATCCCTCCATATTGTGAAAGCACATGCTGTCTCCTCCTCTACAGGTCGGTATCCATCTCTCTCTGCCTCGTCCCCGGGACAGCTGCCCAGACAGCCCATCTGTCTGTGCTGACCTGTGTTTGGGACCATGGGGGGAGCCTAAGTGGCCCATGAAGGGGGTCTCTGGCATGTTGCCTGTCCGGTAATGACAGTTAAGCTGCCAGTGGCTTGCCTAACAGCTCTGGAGGTCTCTCTGCGGTGCTATGGTATTGATATTGTATAGGGTTGCAAAGGGCTTGGCAGCCTTTTAATGAGAGCTCAGATTGATCAGGTGGTAGTGGCTCTCCCTTTACTGTGGGTGATGCTCATTGGCTGTCCCTGCAGGCCTGACCTCCCTATGATCTGTATCACTCATTGAGTGCTGAGACAAACACACTTATGCCCCCACACTGCTGGCACATGTACGCTCATGTATGAATGTGGACACGCTAAAGATGGCAGGGAGAATGTTGTTTACTTAGAGGCTACAAATTACTTGAGCATCATGAAGGTTCAGGTGGCTGACACTGTTGAGGGACTCACCAGGTCACCAAAGTCATCTAGTTTAAAATACTACTGGCAGTAAACTTTATAAGACTAGAATGGAAACTTGAAATTGACTTCTAAAATAAAAAAAATAAAAAACATGTTTAGTTTCAGTCTGCATGTGGTAATAAGAAGATAAAGTTGCTGTAATCTCAATAATTATTCCTCCCAAACAGAATACTTTATCAGCACTTAAACAGAAAAAATACTTTAAGCATTTCTCTCAGTCAAGAGGTAATAAACATGAACAGTAAGAAAAAAAACTAAAGTTAGGAAAATAAATCAAAACAGAATTTAAACATTTATTCTGACGCATGCCAACACCCGCTCGCATACACACTTAACTAAGCGATTCACCACCCACTCACTAAGGAGCGAGAAAGCAAAATATATTTTATTTATGCTGAAGTTCTCTGTGGGGTGACTAACTGGACAAAAGAGGCAACCAAAGTTGAAACAAACAGAGTCAGAGAGAGAAAAGAAGACTAAGAGATATTTAAACCACCTCTTAAATGGTACTTAACCTTTCCGTCCCTCCTCCGCCTCTCTACCTGCCTCCGTGGGCTCATGTCAAGGTTACAGGAATGGTCGCTAGGACTCTTCTATTAGCCCTCCATTAGGCTCCTGTCAGAGAGGCAGCCAGCTGTCTGGGCCCTCCTGTGGTTGTGATCATGACCCCCTACTCAGCCTCTGAACCCCCTTGGGATCTACAGCTGGGAAGTAACAGGATGGAGGTAGAAATGAAACCCTGTTCAGTACTCAGGGGAGAGGACATTGTGATTACCTTTCAGTGGCCTTTACTACTGAGGCGGCAGGGAGACCATTCCACAGGCGTGCTGCCGATCAGTCACGCCGAAATGTGAATTTTAAAAATCAAGCGCAGAGTGCACTGGGTTAGCACGGGTGAAAAAGGTACACACTGTGATTATGGTCTCCTCAAAATGTTCTCTTGCTCGACCTTTTCTTCTATTCCAATTTTCTCCGTCTCTCTTCAACTAAACACAAATTAGCAGCGCCTTGATCAAGTTCATCACCCTTGTGTTGTAATTAGTACTGTGTCAGAGAGCAGAGTGTGGCCCCATTTTACTAATAGAGTAATTACCGCACCATCGGCCAGCTCTCTGACCTCTGCCACCCCACCCCCACGCACCATCAAACTATCACACCTTCCTATCAGCTCAGATGGAACATAAAGCATCAGCCAGGACAGGAGATATACCCGGCTTTTCAACTGAGGAGGGGGGGATTAATGGGCGCCTATAACCTTTTGCTGTGGATCTCAGTGAGCGAAAAGGTCAATCAGATTCATGAGAAAAGCGTTGTGGATGAATGTCTGTACTTAATGAGTATTGTGTAGCGCCAAGACGGCTGTTGCACTCTCCTACATGTGATGCAGGAAAGCATTAAAAATAAATGGGGAGTACAGCCAATTCAACATACACATAAAATGGCCAGTAAATCCATAGGGTAAGTAGACAGGGATACACTGTCTACGGAGGAGAAAGGGACACCATTTTACTGCTGTAGAGATTCAATTAATTATTCCGACATCGTAGTTAAGTGAGGGTAAAAACACTGCAAGCTTAAACCAGGAGCTCAGTATTTCCTCCAGCTATACTGCACCTTTTACAGGGTGGGCAGCGATGACATACATGGTGTCATCCTGTGTTTGGTAAGCTCGTTGTTAAACATGGCTGTGATTAAAAGCTATTAAAGCAATTATCTTAACGGCAGGAGAGCTGAGTATCGGAAGAGAAGAAGAGAGCCTTTTGTGGAATTCAGATGAATCCTGCTCTCAGCGCCATCGCCCCAGATAGCTTAAGTTAGCTGAGTGGTTATGCAATTGGCAGAAGAGATTTTTTTTTTCCAAGCGAGTTGCACACACACACACACACACACACACACTTTCAGAGCCAGCCACTTCTTTACAAATAGAGAGTCGACTTCCCAGCCAGCCGATGGGAGCTGACACACAGCAAAAGAATGAGCTGCTTCTCTGTTGTCACTATAAAGCTTGGCCAGAGTGCCGAGTGGCCTCTCTGTGTGTGGCGCCGCAGGTTGGCACACTCACAGGGGGCTTTATTGGGGTGCCGTCCTGAGTGTCAGGCAGCATGCCCGATGTTGACAAAGCCTGGTATCGCCTGCTGTCAGCCCATTCTGTGTGCACCCGGCGGAAAGAATCAATTAGGCCGAGCTCACAACAGAGCACTTTAATATTTGACTTTTAATCAGTGGGCAGAAGGCAGGCCGGGGCATGGAAGCAAGCTGGCGGTTCCCGTCTTGCTGATGTGGAAAATGAGGGTCAGGAAATTGCTTCCAGAGCCTGACAATGTGCATCACATACTCCAGGGAGGATGTGCGGAATCAGTCTGAGAAAATATTGCCACCAACAACAGTCTAATCCCCCAAAGTGTTGAAGGAAAATAGCCCTTTGTCAATCACAACATATCAAAAGCACCTTACGCAACTAGCTGCAAAAAGAAAAAAGACATGCGTCTGTTCTTAAACCACCAGAGCTTTGTGGAAGGGACAGTGGTCTAAGAGAAGAAAACTGAATTGATGAGGTCTTCACCCAGGAGATGAACTACACCTTTGAAGAGTTTTTCTTGAAGGTTTTCTATTCTGCACTGCCGAAGGCTCCCTGTGCCAACACAAGGAGGGAGAAGAAAGAGAGAGGTGAATGCTGTCCTCATGCTGGGGTTTTGAAGTGGAGATCAGTCCTCAAACAGAATAGCTTACCAAAGGCACATCATTCACCTGTCTGCTGTTGGTAGTTTCACAGAGACACGAAGAAGAATCAAAGTTGATCTGCCTCAAATGCCCCATGAAGAAAAGTTACATATCCAGGCATATCCCCGCCCCCCGTCACAAACAAAACACTTAACTATCACGGTTATATTAAGAGACGTTTGTAGCATGTCGTTTGTTAATCAAAAAGGAGATGATTACAGTCACGTACTGATGTTTTTGCAAGTGATAATGAGTCAGCTGTGCACAGCTGTGCACATAATGTACCCACATGTGCTGAGAGCTGTTTCCTCTGCTGCTATCCAACTGTTCGCACAGGACGACTCTGATCACAGCAGCAGCACAAGCGTGCCACTGGTAAACAGCCAACAGCCAACACTGCAGTGGTGATGTGTCCAGGTCATGCAGATTTATTGCCTCTTTAAAAGCGTGTTTGCACAAAAACATTTCCTTCTTTTTTTTTATAAACGTGGTGCCTCAAACCACTGATTTAAAGCACAAAACACGGCCCAGGCTATCATTGCTTGTTTAGTAAAGACACAAAGCTACTTTACAGCCAAAAGCCACACGGGATGAAGGCAATTTTTCAGCTGTTGATTTGATAATTCTGAACTTTGTAGCTCGCTCATTAATTCTCATGACCATTTCCCTCAGCCTCGCCTCACCCTACACACTCTGCATCTTTCCTTTCACTCTCTTTTCTCTTCTCTCCTCTTCTCTTCATAATTACCATTTGGACTGGTGGCCGGAGAGGGGGCATCTGCTGTGGCCACAACAAACTGCAACGCCCACAGCTCTCTTTGATCATTGATTCCATCTCAGTGTGGCCAACAATAACAATCCTATTTGTGCAGAATGAAATGCTAATCACTGGCAGGCAGATCAAATGAGGTGATGCGATATTTTAAACTGACTGCAGCAGCGTGATGCAGATGTGAGTTGCCTCTGGAGGCGACAAATCTATCCCCCACAGTAAATAAAGCGTTGACGCCAACCGTGGCCTGCTGTGTTGTTTGTTTCCTCTGAGGTCTGCAGAATCCATAGTAACAGGAACAATAATTAGAACCTGACTTATGTCTGCTTAGGTGGTGGAGTGATATTAAGATAGGTGCAGAGGTGGATGAACACGCAGTCTGCACTTGAGAGAATGAACTTTGCACAGTTGGGCGCTGTGATTACATTTCGATGATGAAACATGTAGACAGGACCATGCGTGCACTGACCTACATCTGTGTCTAAAAAAAAAAAAAAAAAAAACGAAACAGATACCTTGAGTAGCTCCAGCAGCAACATAAAAATCTGAATCCACACATAGAAAACAACTCTATGTATGTGTGTGGGGAAGAGATGAGAGGAAATTTTACTTTCACAGTGTGCAATAGGTGAGCAGCCTTACCTTCCTTTCTAAACAAGCTGTCTCTGATGTTCTCCTCTCCCACGGAAACCAGCCTCTTACTGCCAAGCTCTGTAAGCAAACACAAAGTCCAGAATGGACGAATACTTGGAACATATGCAACTTCCACTTAGGAGCCCAAACAGAGCCAGGCTATTTCGTGTCTACATCATTCTGCCTTTTTTTTTTAATTTCTGAATTTTATTCTCCACATTCTTGTTCAGCCACACCCGATGCTGGGCTTATCGTCTCAGACACCGTAAGCCATTCCGAGTCCAGATGCCGCTCCCAGTAACTACTCCTCCCTCACACAAACCTCGAGGATGGTGACACATCTGTTTTAGACGGCACTGTGACAAACTGTAGGACGCAGAGATAAACAATCATATATCGCACAAGCTGAAATGAAGGTCTGACTCATGCTGTGGCGCCTCTCGTAGCAGGCAGTAGTTCAGGAGGTGGTTTAATTAGACCTGTTCAAGATGTAATATTGTAAAAAGTGTCTAATTCTTTTACATAATTATCTCTAACCCTCCAGGACACTTTAAGTGATAGTGATAATAATTAGTTTCTGTTTGTAGTGCTATGTAAGCACTGCTCATACTCAGTCAGGCAGTCAAGCAAATCCTTATACTGCGTTAAACTAAGTGTTAGGAGTGGCTGAGGTGCAGAAAAATCTTCACCCAGCTCTTTCCATCAAACTGTCGCCTAACACAGCCTCTCGTTGTGATCTTGTAAGCTACTAGGTCTTGTTCTGTGTCTGCCCGTGAAGACATGTTGACAGGAGTTGAGCCGACTCTTCCATGTCCTGATTGGACAGGTGTCAGTGTCCGGCATGTAAACATCTGAGCCGAGCAAAACTGGCTTTGACATCTCCATAACCACTCTGTGAAATCTCTGCCTTTACTGACGGAGCTTCTAGTATTTGAGACGTGGTGTTTGGTGAAATGCTTTGCACCCAACAATGCGGTGATGCGCGCGCGCGCTCGCGCACGCACACACACACACACACACACACACACACACACACACACACATTTATGAGCAGCAAGGCTAAGAATAAACTGGAGAACCTTATAAGCCAACATGTATCTCACTGCCAAGGCACGTCTCTGACCCCAGCTGCTCTCTGTCTGAGCCAGCTCTGCCGGTCACTCATGGGCATCAAAGAGAGGTGAGGCAGGACACCTGTGCCAGTCTGTCTGTGTGTCCATCTGGAGCAACAAAAAGAACCCAAGACTACTGTCAAGGTCTGCTTTTCACAGTGAAGTATATTCCTAGATAGCTTAACACATAACTGACACACTTTTGAAGCCAAGGACACAATGAGGAGGAGGAATTTCAGCTGTGCGACAATAGAAAAAAACAGCAGAGACATCATTTGTTGTGACAGGGTTTTATTTGGCCGTAGAAGACATCCACATAAACTTGCAGCATTCAGCAGATACCGCAGGCTGCAAATGGCAAAAGTGATTTACTTTCCTTTTCTCTCGCTAAAATAAAGGAGTGACAGATTTAATATAAATAAGCAGAGAGGGGGAGTAAGAAAGGGAGGAGGTTGGAACAGGCTGTGGGTGACAAGGCAGTGTGACAAGCGTGGCAACTGAGAGAAAATGCGACACCTGGCCTTGTCCTTGATGTGAATAAGAGGATGATACATCAAAAAGTGACAGGGCAGAAAGATGGCTATTACCCAGGCGAAGAGGAAGAAGAGGAGAAAGGGACTATATTTAGCAGTGGAGTAAAAATACTCCAGGGGTTCATTTAATATTCTTTTCCATAAAGCGCTCCTGTGTTAATGAATCATGTTTTATTAGTTGCAATAATTTCCCGTTCTTGGCAGAGTTACATTAAAACTGTAATGGCATTTTCAAAGCATTCGGGCAACAAGATCAAATGCCCACATTAACAAATAAAAGCAATCAGCCGACTTCATCCTCTTCTGACTGAGACAAGCTGGAATGAGCTGTCTGTCTGTTGATCCTGATGAAGTTTGACCGGGAGGGTAATGACCGGGAGCCTGAGGCTGTCTTTTTTTTTTTTTATTGGCTGCATTCTCCCTACCGGGCAGGAGGCTGATTGATTTCAGTCGGTTGGAACCCCGGCTCTGCCCCTATTGATCCCTCATCCCCAGCCCTGTCTCTTCCCCAATTAAGAGTTCACTAAGCCGCCACTATGGACCACTCCTAATGAATAATACCTGCCTGCCAACATCTCAATGTTGCATTCAGTACGCTGCCTGTCTCTGGTGCTTTCTCACTCGGTTTCGCACTTTGTTCTATTACACCTCCATTCCAGTTGTAGTTAAAGCTCACACAGCTGAACAATAATGGTGGGATTGATCTGCATTTGTGATGAGGTAGCTTTTTTTGGAGAGAGGAGGGGAAGGGATCAAGGTTAGTGAAGGAATCGCACAGTTAATCAAACGTAAGCACGAGGTAGACGGTCCAAATCTCTGTACATCACTGAGAATCAACTACTTCACCGGCGGCTAGATTTTAAAGGATTAGAACGAATCAAGATACTTTGGATGTAGAAATCTGGGATGTGTCTGGGTGTCAGATGAGGAAGATCAAAAGATTCATTAGATTAGAATTAGATCAAACACAGTCAAGAGTTGTGAGGACAGAGAGGAGGAGTGTGTGAGAGTGGTCGACATGAGAGAAGCAGAAATCCAGACATGGGAGCCAAAAAGCTGTCTGACTCAGAATCAGTTTAATTGCCAGGTATATATAGATACAAGGATTCAGCCTGTCTGTCTGTCTGTCTGTCTGTCTGTCTTTCTCAAGTGCTGTTGGCACATCAGTTTCTTGATCTGCCCACCTTGAGGGTGCAGTGAGACAAAAACAGTTCAGTCACAGGTCAATTGTGCCCCGATGCACCCGTCCAAAAACCCGTAATCCCACTGCTTTAGCGAAGTGAGAAAATCCAATTTCAGAGATCTGTAATTCCATAAACCTTATTAGGCACAACAATAGCTGCTACACCCTGAGGGAGAGGCATGAGGGAGGGGGTGAGGGTGTGGAGGAAGGGGTGGGGAGAGCTGAAGTTGTGACCAGGCTAAACACAGGGATGGAGAGAGGGTGACAAACACAGAAATGGAGATTAAGGTAGAGTCCGAGTGTAGCAAATAAGGGAAATGTAGAAGACAGAAGTGTTCTGGCACGGATGCACTTCAAGTAAGTTACCATGACTGGGGACAACATGATGAAATGGGTGACGCACTAAAAATTCACAGGGGAAAATGTTCAACTTGCCAGTCATCACGGTGTTCTCACTGCTGGTGAATTTGTCGTCCTTGTTTCACCCTTGTCTCACATTATTTAGTGATTTCCTGAATTTGTCTTGGCTCTTCTTTTTTTGTTTCATGTCTTTATTCTTTTATTTACCATATAATCCCTTCTTTGCTTAAAGAGCCTGAGCGGGGCAGGAGGCTTTGGTTGATGTTTCGTATGAATAGAATTCCAGAACAGAAAATAATCTATTTTATTTTGTTTGGGTTAGTGTGTCCTGACATCACCACTGCATCCTGTATTCATTTAATTGTAACATAAATGGGCCACTTAGACTGCTGTTATGTGAGTGCTCTTATTGATTGTTTGCCTAAATCCAGGATAGCGGGGTGTGTCTGTGTTTGTTTTGCCTTACTAATGGACACCATCTCGGCACACACCTCGGAGAAAGCGATGCCAACAGCGAGCAGTGGAGGAGACATGGTCATAAAATAAAGAAACACAGAAGATGAGAGGAAAACACAGCAGATGAATTAATAAAACACTCTTCAAATGCATACAGAAGTGGACTCAGGTGGTGGAATTGCAGATGAAAATAATTATAGTGATTACTAGGTGATGAGACTTTGCTCATCAGACAGAAAAACGGTTGAGGAGAGTGGCTTTGAACTCCAGGCAGATTTTGGTCGTGTTCCAAAATCTCCCAATCACTGCTCTTAGCAGCTACAGTTAATTCTGTCATAAATTATTCACAGCTGTAACAAAACTGTAGCAAAAGGCCACCGATAACCGCGGGATCTAAAAGCTGATTAAAGGACGGGATTGGAGCGAGGATTTAATACACATTTCTGAGATATAGCAGGGCTTTAGTGACATGCTGTTTGATATTGCTAGTAAGAAGGGGCCTCTAGCTGCTGTCTCTCCTGAGACAGATAGAGCAGTGAAGCCCATACTCTGTGGCCAGCAGGGTATAATTACATTTCCCCACGGGGCACCTACACCATGGCAGCTCAGCCACATAGAGGGACAAGATTGAAATCTGATTGCAGATCGCGCAGAGCAGTCGAATGGCGGTCCGCACGAGAACGTTGGGAATCACATGTACACACACTGTGTACACTGAACTGATATGGCACGGGCCCAAACACAGACAAACACAACGCACAAACATCGAAGCACGTGCACATAAAATTACACAGCAATGTGCTTCCTTATTTGCTCCTACCCTTCGCCTTCTACACACTGCTGAGTGTGTTTGAGTGTCATCGTCAAGAGGTCCCTCTGCCGCTCTATCATTAGAGCTGAGGGGAGCAGCGGCACTGAGATCAACGCACTGATCTCTTGATGCCGCCTCATCGCAGGACCTGTTAACAGCATCTCATACATATAGATGAAGAGTGACTCAGAGAGGGAACACGTGAGTGCTACTTACTGTCAGGCTACTTTTAATGTATTCTACAGGAGCCCTGCGTGTGAGGGAATGAGTAATGAAACTCTGGTTATGTTTCCAAGTTTTAAGCTGAAATTCCTGCAAAATTAAAGTCCAAAATGTGTGCAGATAAAAGTCACACAGATATCTATTCAAGTAGATCTATTATATCTATTCAAGCACTGTGACTCTGATATGTCATGACATTTAATTGCTGCTTCTCACCTGAGATTTAAAAAACAAACAAACACAGTGACATTACAGTTATGCACAACCCCGAAACTCCGCTCTCTTTATTCTGTACTTTTTGTGTATTTCTGGTGGAGGGAAGCTGCATAACGGTTCGTGGCAGAATGATGTGAATGCCTTGTCTGCAGTAGACGCAGAAGCAGCCACGATAACGTCAAGATGGAAGATGGAAAAATCTATTTTCATCAGCTTTCATTGCATCTTCTCTTTTTCAGTATGACAATTTTTCCACCTCAGCCAAGTATAAAAACTTTTTAGGTATTTTTACATTTCCAGTGTTTTTTTATCGGCAAATTAAAAAATGTCTATAAAAACAGCACCGACCAGTGTTGCTAGAGACAGTAAACATGTAGAAGGACATCAAGTGGAGCAGGTGGGAACTGTAGCTCTGAGAGGGCTGAATGAAGTTAATGGGAGACATTAACTTTAGGACCCACTAATAGAACCTCGCTGTGTCTAACCACAGAAGGTCAAGGCGGTGGTAAAACGAGCAGACGCCGGCGCTGCCCCAGCCGCCTGGGGGCCCGCAGAGACCATCGAGCGGTGTCACCTTGGCTGCTGTCACTGATATCTACCACCTGTCATCACGGTGCACCCCTGGCCAGGGATGCGGCAGCGCTAACAATGGGTTTGTCGATAGCTCGATGTCCTAAGTGGCGATGGGGGAACATGTCCTCTGCTTTCATCAACAGCTTGAGTCAACAGCCTCGGCGTGCGGCATTAGCATACAATACATATTCACGCTGGTCTCTCCCTTCAACTGCATCGCCAGCCCTCCTGCACATTTTCCCGTCATTTTTACAAACGGCATGTCAAGCGCCCCATTTTCGCCGGGAGTCCCACATGGCCTTTTATGTATTCACAGCACGGCCGCTGCAAACAACATCAACAGGTCTCAAGGTCGACACTCCCACTGATGGTTTGTGTGTCTTTGTGTATGTGTGGTGTTCATGTGTCTCAGAAAGAGTGTGTGAACAACTGAAGAAAAACAGAAACTGGAGAAAGATGTGAGCTAAATTAAATGGTTATGAATGTGTGTGTGTAAGTGTCTGTATAAGCTGTATAAACATGAGCACAAATGTAAGCAGTCTAAGTGCACCCATAGTTTAGTTTGGGTTAATGCAGTGCAAATAAGTGACTGCGATTTTGTGTGCACTTCTCATTACATGAGTGAGCGTAGCCATTACAGCTTAATGTGTGTAAATATGAATCTGAATCTGTACATCTGGGTGTGTGCGTGTGTGTGTGTGCGTGCGTGCGTGCGTGCGTACAGCACACGCCTGCAGTCCTAACATGCCTGGGGACTAGCTGACAGGTAGACTAAGCCATAGCATCCTCCTTCAGTCCACTGGCATCTCAGTGAGAAAAGAGGCCAGTTGATGTGGGGGTAAGAGCTTCCATGGCAGAGTGCGTTGTGATAAATAATGAATGCTTAAAGAACAGATCTCTGAAGCTTCTTTACTTTCCATCCATCCATCCCTCCATCCTTGCATTCGTTCATCCATCCACCCATATTGCTACAAAACAGCACGGGGCGTTCAGCTGTCTCTATAATAAATATTTCAGCCTTTAGGTCAGTGCGCACACCCTCCCCTTCCACTGCGCTGCCCTTAATCGCCACCACTTGGTGATGACACAGCCTTTTGACCCATAAAGATATTGACAAAACATTGATAGTGAGTACATTCACTAGGGCCAGCTTCATGGACTAAAGCGGCGCAGGTTTGTATAGGAGTGGCAGCAGCTGCAACTGTTGAAATGGCGACTCTTGAATGAATGCTGTGGTGGATACCTCCTCCATTTGTTAAAAAAAAGTCCCCACAAGGTAAACAATAAAAAAAAATTTTTTTTAAACTGGACTGACCCTGCCTTTGGAAAAAGTAATATTTTCACTGTTGGACTTGTTGTTTTTGCTCTAATTTTAAACCCACACACACACACTACTCAGCAATAGTCAGGATTATATTTGGCTGAATAAATACAAAGCATTGCTGAGACAAAGAATGTTCCATATTTCAAAACACAGCAGACTGTGAAACAGAAAGACAAAGAGAACTAATCACAAATTGGATTCAACACCAAGACACACCAAGGAGCTGTGAAAGCTGTGCCGACTTGTTTCACTGAGAAAAGTGGATTGTTACAGATTCTGAACACAATTATAATGTAATGATTCTCTCACTAGAGCGTAGTATTCTGTAGGAAAATGATCGCTTAAAAGACAAACACTTAATGGAGGCACAGCACGTCGATAGTGTTCAGTCCCCCCCCAAAAAAAACAAAAACAAAAAAAAAACTACAACACAACTTGTTCCACTAGATAAAGAGCAGCTACTCTCCATGCTGCTCTGATTCAAAGCTACAATCTGAAGTGTCCTGTACATCCGACGAACAAGAGGTCTGAGCTCTCTTACCCTGATGAGCAGCGCCGTTAGCGACTCCATGCATAAATCTCAGAGGCAAACAGAATGGATCAGAGCATTCAAGTGTAAACTAGGGCAAAGCTCCAGCACTGTACCTTCTAGATACGCTACTCTGGAAGCAAGTCCTGCGGAGGAACAAGCGATCACTCATTGAGGGATACACATGCTGCTCTCTGTCATCTATCACAAATACACACACCTGTTCTGGGCAGTCCAGTACCATCCAGTCCTGTCCGGTCCGTTCAGATCTGGTCCCTTGTGTTGGCAGAGTAAGGAGCTCGTTTCACCCCCCACGCAGCCCGGTGCAGACAGCTCACTGTTATAGATGCACTGACAAGTGAAAGGAGGGAGGCGTGGTTTCACACGAGATAAATAAAAGAGGGAGGGAACGAGGGAGGAGAGAGGCTCCCTCAATCTACAATTCAATTTTGCCCTCACTCTCTTTTTCAGCAGTGTGTCCTTCTCTTCTCTCTCTCTTCTCTTAGCATTTTCTTGCCGTTAGTCTATGACTCCTTTTCCAGTTTACTCCCTGCGTGCTGTTCCTCACTGGCTCTCTCTGTTTCCAGTAGTTTTAGTCTTTCTCCTCCTGTGAAGCTTCCTGTTTCTTCTCTTTCTCCTTGTCACATTTAACTCTGCCTCTTCCTCCCTTTCAGTATCATGAGGGCAGTAATGTGTGTGTATGTGTGAGACAGTGAACCAGGGCAGCTCCGGCCATCTGTTGGAGCTTGTGAGCTTCACCTATTCACAGTCTCATAAAGGCAGAGGCACACAGAGGAGTGAGGGAGAAAGGAATGGGAGGGAACGAGGGATCAATCTTAATGCTGCAGGGGTGGGGAGGGAAGGCACAGGCTGGCACACACACACCATATCTATCAGGCTGGCACCTCTGAGGCGAGCTGGCGTGGGCACGCCTGCTCACTGGGTCCAGGCAGCAGGGGATTTGGCTCACAGAGCATGGGCATGCAGATAGAGAGGAAACGCACACCCAAATCAATTTATACACAAGCGCACAAAAGGCACATATATATGGCTGAGCTCACACACACACTCACACAAATACCAAAAACCAATTTCCTCTTTGACAAAACAAACAAGATCTATCAAGATGGATGAGCCTACAAACTCAAAGTGACAAGGGGACAGAGGACAGGGGACAATTCTACAAATGCACACACAAAACCTGCCCTGGATCCCTCCATCACGGCGGAGCTAAAGTAGGCATTTTCCTGCCCAGTTTAAGCCTGGTATTTCTCCTGAGTACTCGTGTCACTTCCTATCCCTGACCAGGGGGGGAGAGGTGCTGCGGAGGGTGGCGGAGGGCGGAGGCATCCATCACTGTCCGCAACAGCCGTCCCATGATGGATGCGCCTGTTTATCCCTCTCTGCAGGTTATTTAGATGCAGTCACAGCCAGAGAGATTAGTGATGGAGAACCTCTGCACCTCCTCGCCTCTCCTCCCACCTCATCTAATCAATAACACTCTTATCTATTATCTGCATTTTCAAGGTATTTCTCCATGGAAATTTGAAGCAGTGAAAAAAGAGAGAGATTAATTGTCCACCCCCTCTCAGTGTTTTCAATTACAACGTCTGCAATGGATCATCAATCCGTCAGCTTGGCACACTATGGTATTTGTGTCACTGCAAAGAGATGAAACCACGCTGCTTTGAGAAAATCAAACAGTATTTTTCTGGCCATGACTGTCCCTTGCAGATATAAAACAAATTCATTCAGAGCGAGGGATTTGCATGGCATTTGAGGATAAAGAAAATTATACTTCCTGCTTTAACATCAGGTGCATTCAGCACTAATCCTGGCAAAAAAAGCATTGTCATTCAAGCCAATTGGAAGCATGAGCCCTTTGTAAGAATGGATTAGCCAGTTCTAACACTATTCATAATCATCTTAAAACAAAATGTACTGCTGGAAAATGTATTTATTTCCCCACTGTGTGAATATCAGATGATGTCTGAGACTCGGGGACTGCTTACATAAAGGAGCCATCTAGCTGCTCTAACATGCTGGATTACAGACAATGCCCCAGAGACTGCCATGTTTTTCCTGAGCGGTGCCGACATGCCAACACAGCAGCCCAGTGACACCACTTTAGAACATGGTTTATTCATGCTCCCGCTCTCGCACACTCAAGTAGTGTCATCATGCTGACCTCTGATTGGGTTTATATCAACAGATGTGTCCTCAATTAAATAAACAGGGCAAACTACAGGTATCAGTCTCACTGGCTCCTGGGAAATTCCCACAGAGGGTCAGGAAGAACAGAAATGGAAAGAACGAACAAAAAAATAGCGTACAAAAAACAGAATCTATGTGTTTAGTTTTAAAAACCACAGGAAGAGTCCAGACTTCAGGGAGCACATTTTTGGCTTTTGTGTTTTCTGCTTCATTGGACACATAGTGGGCGGGGCCTTGTGTGCCACCGTTGCATGATAGCGCCATGGCAGGTGCATAAATAATAATGAATGATTTCCATTCTGAAAGACAGCTATGTTCTATCCTGCTGAGATCTTGTCCTTGGCTGGGAGTGTGCTTTTACAAATGAATTTGTTCCTTTTCTGCACTGTGTGTGCCAGGCTGATAAAAATATCCCCTGTCAGCTGGCTGCATGAAGAGGGGAGGACTCCAGTGCAAATGAGGCAGACCCCCTCACTGTCTTCCCCTCCTCGCCAGCTCTATCTCTGTGAGCACTCTCCTATTATTCTCTTGGTTTGGGCTAGTTGGTTCAAGGCTGACTTCTCTCCACCACCACCACCATGCACACACATCCCCCACACCCTGCCCCTCCATTCATTCTGTGATTTCCTAGTTGAATGTGTGTGTGAGTGTGCAAGTGGGGCCTGTGCATTGAGACAGCTCTACATCACCATGGCTACATTACGAAGAGAAGCAGATAGAGAGGAGAACAGAGAAACACAGCGAGAAGCAGCACAAGAGATGACAATATGGGGACTCAAGGACACAGGGATTGACAGAACTGAGGAGGAGAGAAGTCCTGGTCCCCGTGAAACAATTCTCCTGAAAATAGCATGACAGTGACTGCAGGTATAATGGTAAAAAGGGTCTTCTAACCTCTGAGCACATGACTTCAGAAGCAGACAGCCATGATAACTACCCTACATTCCTGCTCTCCTCATATAGACCCAAACATAGTATAAACATGCCTCCGGTATGTGTTAAAATAAAACACCCAGACACAGAGAACACATGCAAACATCAGAGGATTAAACATGTGTCCAGAGGACACTTTTCTTGCCTAATTACAAACGCAAATAGTCGAGTGAGTCACATTCTGCAGCTGTGCTCATTGCTTCTGGACTATGTTTCCTCAAGTTCCCATGGTGCAGAAGGTCATCAGAATGCCAGGCATCGACATCATTACATCCTGGCAGGGATGAACGCCACACACATCATACTGTCATGTCTAAAGTATTCTCCTCTTATTTATTTCATCCCTCTTGTCACTGTCACATCACACACTTTCACTGAAAATATAAATAGTTAATAAGTCTGTTATGAGCGACCATCGTTTTTCAGCAGTTGGTTCCATATCCTGAGGTGATGTTATAATTCATTCATGAGTGTCTCACAACTCTGAATGGTACAATTAAAAAGAATCAAGGCTTTCGCAAAGTTTCCTCCATCGCAGATTTTGAATTTAATTGCTAAGCTTTTGGTCACAGACATTTTTCAAAACAGAGCAAAGTCAAAAAAAAAAAAAAAAAAAAAAAAACCTCTGACGAAAAGCTTTGCAGTATAATACAAAACCTCCAATAGAACAACCATTAATCCTCCTTATTGTGATTGTAGACTGTAGATTTTTTACCCTCCAGCACTTTCCTGAAACAGTTTACTATGTCTGGAAATTTACTCTCATACAGTAACTTAGTACAGTATAGTAACCAAAGGCCAATATGGTGTCTCGGACAGATGGAGTAACGTAAAAACCTTTAGAAACCCTTTCTTAGTGTGCACATTGTGATTGTCATAGGAGGATACGCACAGATGTTACAAACACCCACTCCTGTGTGTCCTGCAGTATTGAAAGCTCAATATCAGAGTCATGGAACTGAAACACAACAACTACAACACCTGTGTTCAACAAGTCAAAACATTTTTTACATGGAAAGTTTAAGTTTTCATTTTAAATGTTGGTTCCAAGCTACACCTTCACATCGTAGCACAAAACAGTACAATAGATTTATTTCTTGAGTACTCAATCTGCCAAAACAGTGTGCTGTCAACATTAGTACACTGCGTATTAGCACACAGCAATTAGAATCTGGACACCCTGCCAGTCTCACTTAAGGAGCCTGTGTTGTTTGATGGGCAGCCAGCAGGGGGCGTGTATTCAGGTCTAGAGGGAATAAATCTTCCACCTTGCATTAGGGGTGAAAAAAAATAAACAAACCATGATGCATCATGTGGTGGGGCAAGAGGAAAAAAAGTTAGGTCATATCTGATTAATATCTCAATGGTGTCATTAAAGTAACAATGCTGAAAGCAGTCTGCTACCTTTGTTAAGTTTGTTTCCTCATATTCCTGCACCTACTGAGCTACTTTTGATGCCAGTGACGCCTTGGATATAAATGTCAGCCTTTGAAATAGTGCTGTTTTGAACTCTTTACATGTATTTAGTTATTGTTGAAAGAATCAGTTCAAATACCCTTTACAAGTCAATGTTATACTAAGAAATTGAAATACAGCTGAATTAAATCAATGCACAGAATGGGACATTTTATGATGAACTGAATCTGAAATACTGTGAACACATTAATACAGTTCAGAAAATTTTTTTTTCTCCATGTTATAAAAGAGAAGACAAGTTAAAGTATCTTCTACAGAAGTCAAACTTTGAAAAGTTTATTAAACACTAATATGTCTGTTTATTATCGCACAGTAAAGGAAGTTCTGTTAAAAACAACATCAGTCACATGCACAGAGGTGTACACTCACACACATACACACACTCCCTTTCCCATCTGTCCATGAGCAGCAGGCATTGCAGAGGTTTGGGAACCGTTACCAGACCGTGGGATCCACAGATCAAAGAGTGGCCCCCCGTCGAGGTCTGCAGTCCCAAGGAACACAAGCCGCTATGGGCCAGAGCCAGCATTACATCTCCAGCTAATTAACTAAAACCCCTTCAACGCCATGTTATTTGAATTCCTGATGTACAGCACTCAGTGCAATATCTGCCACACATATTAAATAGGAAGAGCTTGTGGGTTTGTCTAACAAGGCACCCCAGTGTTTTTAGCACAAATACATTTGTAATTACTTTAAAACGCTGTGAGGGCAGCTACACAGAGGAGTTGAATTACTCTCAAACAGGGGAGAATTTTACACTATCATTAAATGAACATTTGTGTGAAATCGCTTAGCGCACACGTTTAACTTTTTGTTTATTTTAACATGAACACGCATGTCTGTTACGTATACATACAGCAAACAAGTATGTGTGTACACAGTCTCGATGAAAACCTTGCCCCAGTGAAATTTCAAGTGTCCTCAAGTGCAGCTTTCCAATCTCAGCACTCACCGTGAGAGAAGGGCCTGAATTATAAATCAAGGGGCTTTAAACGGCGATGTAGATTAGCAAGCAGTTGTGTTTGGTGTCCTCAATAATTAATTACTTGTTTGTACCAGGGTGGACCTTGCTTTTTTTTGTATGGCTCTCTGTGTCTGCAAGCACTCTCTGGCATGCTATCAGGAGCTGTCAGTGTGTGCGGAGGGCTCCTGAAGAGCCTGGTGTAGGAACTGACATCACAACATAAGGTCACAGCTGCAGGAGGGTATTCTCATAATGTGTCAGTACGTTTATTTTTGTGCTTGTCACGACTAAATGTCCAAAGATTACAGAAACTGCAAGTGATGATCTTGTACTTGTCTGCCCCTTCTCAAAAGGCTTGCCAAGGTTCCACGTTTTTTTCACTTGCACAACTCAGAAATCTACTTGCCAAAAGTACTTCTTATTGTAAATTTGGCAAGTAGTAAGGTACTACTTGTTCATTTTTACTAACCAAAAAACAAAACAACCTTGTTTTATCGGCCTTGCTCCCAAACTTGCAGCAAACTTAAATTCCAGTTTCCAGGATATCTGAAATGCTCGCTTGAGCTTCAGCTCATACAGTTTGCCTTTACGTCTTGCACGCCTGATCAGAACTGCAAATGCCCAACCAAAATTGGTTGGCTGATGTTATCGGTCGATGTTGGCCTATCGCAGTGCTTGTTTATACAGTGTATTTCATATACTTACATGTACTATACTGTGGAAATCTACACTGAGTGAGAGACAGCTCAAAGCAATGTCAAATAGTATTGGTTGACAATGCTGAATTATTAAACATATCATAAATACTTAGCTGAAATATATTGATAAAAATTTAAGTTGAAATTTTTTTAGGAAAGCAGCGAACTCATATCACTGCACATTCACATAGAAAAGTTCTATTTTCATTCAAGCTCAAAAGCTCATTGTACTGGCCGCCATACCATTATGTATAAATCTGTATCAATATCTTTCTTAAATGTCCCATATACTCCCAACCAATAGTAGATGGGGATGGCATGAGAAGCAAGCTAGATGGCTCACTAAGATAATGTGTTTAATTCTATTACTACCTATTATTCTATTCTATCAGGCATGTTAAAAGTTGCTAGATTTACTAACCTTTCTTGCTGCTGGCAATCAAGCAGTCCTGTGTTGAGCCCTGATTGTCTACTGAACAACATTAGGTTTAGGGTTTGTGATTAGGATTTGATTTGGGTCAGATAAATGAGAGGGTTATGGTTGGGGTAGTCAGTGTAAAGTCCTCACTGTGTGTGTGCGTGGAGAAATGTTAACTGTTAAATGTTAAAAATGTTGAGTTTCAGCACTCTTGCAGCATATGGACCCCTCTCTGCCAAAAGGAACAGCAGCCAGCTACAGCAGAATGACACCTGTATAGCACACTGTCACAACACAGCAGACTACATCGTCTGTCCAACCTGTCCTGAAAAATGTGAGACAGAGCCCCTCTACTTATCTCAGCCGTCTCTCAATGGCTGCCCCGAAACAGCCCTGTAAGCAGACTAAAGACAAGTGGGAGGATGAAATAGCATCCCCCTCTCCCCTGTGAGAAGTAAAATGATGAATTGTGTAAAATCTTACTTGGCACCTCATATTAAAAAAAGTCAGAGATTAAGCCAGCGACGCAAAAGGCAGAAAAGAGCTGATGCAGGCAGAGCAGAAGAGGGCCCATTAGAGAAATGCTCCTGTCTGTCTTTCTGTCCGGCTGGGTGACACCTCGCTCCTTAATGAGCTGTCTGAAGTCAAACAGAAGAAATACCAACACAATAAATTACGGGACTCATCGCTTCCTGTTTGCTTCCACTCAGATACGGCTGACTAATCTTTCTATCTGGCCTCGCACCATCCACAATGAGATTCTGTCAAATCACATTCTACAATCCTTGGGCCCATTTGCATAACTACGTTGGATGTTTCCAGTCAGACTGGTGACATGTTTCTGCAGTTAATTAGATTTTGGAATTAGTTTTCCAAAAAGAAAAGAAAGGAAGGGGGGATGAGATGATTCCTCCCCTGCTTGGTCTTCTATTCCCATTTGCAAGTGACAAGATAAATGTGTGTATATGGGTAATTGCGTGAAAGTGTTGAAATTAGAGCTGCAGAGAGAAGGTATTTTTGCAGTTAAAGAGCTAATACTCTGTTCTAATTTCAGTCTGTTTAGCATGCAGGCTCTGAACTGTTCCCTCTGACATGGCAAACCTCATTATGATAGAGCAAACTAATTCACTAATTCACAGGACAAAAGCTAATTCTTCATATCTTTCCTTCTTAGAGATATAGAGACAAACTGAAATTAGGTCTCAGGGGTATACCCAATTCAAGGTAGAGCTCTTTCCCAGCTCTTATCATAACACATTTATTGTAGATTAGAGAGGAAAAAGGGAGAGGACATAACCTTAAGCCACCTTTGAACTGGTGCTATCAGAAATAGAGAGGCGGCTAGGCCCTCGTATGACGAGCCCTCTCTGGACAAAACTGTCAAGAGTGTGGACATCTGAGCTGTATGAGATCATTCCACTCATGTGTCCATTCCTGCTGAGAAAGCACAGCTAACCTTTTATGAAGCAGAGGAGGAGGAGAGGGCAGCGGGGCAGAAGGAAGGAGAGAGAGAAAAGACAGGAGGGACAAACGATAGAGGGTGAGGAAAGAAAAGAAGGGCCGATGCTGGGCTTCCATGGGCCGACATCCATTAGCCAAACACTCAGCATGGGATATGGCATTTACAGAGAACAGCCAAATGCCATAGCAATTAATCAGGGCCTTGAATGCCAGCTGTATCAATACCTCTTGTGCACGTTCATGGGCGCACAGAAAGAAACACGCACACACATACACAAACCTCAAAATAGATCTATACTTTTCTCCGTTTTCAGAGGAAGAACACCATGTGGATAGAGTACTCTGACTTGCCTCTAACCTTAATATTATTTCTATGTCTAAATCTAGGACGCACACAGTGAAATGGAATGAATACATCACTTACACAATCACAGACCAAGGCCTAGGAGATGGCACACATTTTACTCTGCAGGGAGTTGCAAATTGCTTTTGAATAACTAAGGTCTAATTGACAGGAAAAGAATGCGCTGTCACTTTGCTGGTGCGACTGTCATTAACACATTTTTCATTTTCTACATGCTCCAAGGCATTATTGTTTTGTTGGCCCCGATCCCTCCCCGGTGCAGTGAATATGTTTTAAAATGGTTGTGAGCAGAATGTTGTTAGCTACACAACGCTCCCCGAGGGGAACAAAACACAAGAACAATTGGCTCATTAGAAGCAGAAACACTTCAAACCACAATATGGCTGGAACGCACTCAGAGGAGAGACAAAGTCAGTGAGTGAGGAGCACAGATGGATGGATAGGAGACAAAGACATGCAAACAGAGAAGCAACCTGTGCTCATAAGAAATCTACTGCAGAGATTAAGTGAATTTATAACACTCCTATACATAAAGAGGCAGAAGAGGGATGTGTTACACAGTTAGATTGGAGTAATGCGATTATAATTTGGACTACCTGCAACAACATAATGTATGCGCATGACAATTGTACTGGAAAGGAATAAATACATTTATTATGCTTTTTGGAATTCACTCAAAGAGATAAAGAAGTGCAGTTAAACTGTGAGACGTTTAAGATGTTTGTAAATGATGACAACATTTATAGAAATAACATTACAATTAAACTTGTCATGTAATTAGTGACAACAGGCTGTTTTCACAGGAACACAGGAGAGGTGTACTGTCATGACAGTTTAGCAGAAAGTAACCACAATACCAGGACCCTGAAACCGAGGCAGCTAATTAGAATTTACTTTTCACATTTGTATTATGCATGCACAAATGCTTTTTTTCAGTGTGACATTTCAAATAGTGATTTTTTTTTTTTATATCTACTCAAATCAGACAGTATTCATACTACATGAAGTCAAACAGAGAGTGTATGACAGACAACGCATTACTATCCGCACCAATTATTTTAAATGGTATATGTTTCCTGTCTCGTAAGTACGCATGTCCTCCAACCGTCTCCTCACTTTGTTTGGAGGTGTTGTGAACATTGTGCGTATGGATGAAAACAGATTGTGTTTTGAGATGGTCCTGAAAGTTATTTAAGTTTTAGTTTTGTTGTTTTAGATCATCTTTCTCATGATTTGTCTATCTGAATAATGCTATTTTAGTGTCAGAATGTTCCGAAGATAAGTGGCTTTTAGAAAATGAGTCCACTGACAATGGAGGAGAAAGTATCTGTCATAATCTGTGTATCTGTTCACTTCTCCCATTAGATTGCAGCTAGTCTCCTAATGGGGAGCACCCGTGGATAAACCCACGTGACAACAAATGACTCGTTAGTGTGTTCTTTCTTTTCTAAACTGTCTAAACAGAAAAGACAGCTCCAGAAAGATCTTGAAAAACCAAAATGATCATTTTAAGATCGTGTTTCTTTCCTTGTGAATTTTAATTGGTGGTGGAATTCATAGTTTTGTCACACTTAAAGAAAAAAAAATGATAATACAAAACGCTATGTTGATTATTTTATATAACAACAACATGATTAGAATATAGGATATCCTGTATAGAAGTTGAATGTAGTGTGAATTTGAGACATATTGTCAGTACGGATAATATAAGGTTGTGCATGAGCTTCCAGATGAGGTACCTAATAGTCACCTTTTGAGGCACTGGTACTTTAAGTGTGGATATCAAGTATTTATTCTTTTATTTCATTTCTTTTTAACCTTCTGAGGTCTAAGAAATCACTCACAAATTCCAAAAGCAATTCACAGGACCCCAGAGCTGTTGTAGTTACAGGTTACTTTGCAGACATAAAACACACACACACATAAATGTGATGCATTGTCTTAGATTAAAACAGTATAAAGTAGCCTGGGTCCACTATAACTTGCTGATTAGATTTTAATGCTCTGATAAGGTCATTACTCATAATGAAAACTTGAACCTCAGTGCTAATACAACTAAAATTTGGATACAGCAAAACAGTATTTAACATTTTAGTGTTGCTATGGTTACTTAAGTACAGGATCTGAATTCCTCCTTCAGTAGTTGCAATCAATAATGAGTACTTAGCTACCTTGGACGGGGACGACCTCTGCAGCACAGCTTCAGATGCACGCTGGTTGAGATCTGCATCCGACGGAACTGGTTTCACTACAGCGTTTGTCACAGGAGGACATCTATAAAAAGAATAACAGTGTGATTCAGTGAGTGAATGACCTTACAGTGACAGCCACACTGAGAAACAGATGTCCCAAATACACCTAACAACTGGCCATATCACTGACCTGAGTGCTGCTCGAGTCTGTGTGAGACAGACAGACAGACAGACAGACAGGATCAGAGAAACAGTGGAGTATTTTCTGACAGACACCAGTCTGTCTCTTTCTCCTTGGCTGGATGTCTTGAGGCAGACTGGAAGGAGCTCAGGCTAAAACTCTTGAGGTCCCTGATGTTTTGTTCAGAGATTAGAGTAATATTTTCCAGGACATATCATCTATAATTCATTCAGTATATTGAATCGCCAAGCATCACTCACAGTCTATTAATATCAAATTCACAGACTCGTTGTCTGATGAAAGTGTTTGTTGTGTGCACCAAACAACAGCAAAACAACTACAAACACTTGGATTCAGTGTTTGCTGCTATAACAAACCGCCTAGGCAGGGTTTACTGTAACACATTTATGTAATACCTTCTGGTGTATCTTACCTTATTCAACGAGTAGTACGTCTGTCTCTACGCGCATTGTTTTTTTTTTTGTTTAAAGGTTTTGTAGGCTATGTCTTGTTTGAGTTTGAACCCACACTTTTTCATTTGGCACTGTGAACATTTTAAAACATTTTTTTTACAGAAACCTTAACACACCTGGTGCTCGGAAATTCATTATTAAAGACAAATTCACACACCTTGGTACTTTATCCTACCTGCTGTGTGCTCCCTCCTGTTCGGCCTAGGGTTGTTTCGCAGCGACCTCTAGCGATTGTTGACGAAGTATGCTCTCATGTGGCAATAAATCATCGATAAACTAATTTAATGTTTTAAAATTGTAATGTTTGCTTAGAGGTTTTGGTGAAAATAATATAGAAGTTAATTTTTAAGCGAGGTCGTCGAGTAAAAAAACAGGTTATGGGTTAAGTCAGCGCATTGATATTTGAATTGTTCTGCGGTCACAGGTGTAGTTTGATTAATGGAGCCATCCAGCCGGACAGGTTCCTTTTCCGTGCCCAGAGCACGACGTGCAATATAATACAAAAAAGTGTGTAAAAGTATGTGTATAATACATTATATTATCAAGTAAAGTTTCCTGCACTTTGTCCTAGTTTCAGTTTGAAGATACATCATGTGAAACTTGAATTAAAAAAGATCTAGCAGGTCGAATCCGACCTGTGGCTCTTTGCCGCATGTCATTTCCCATCTCTCTCTCGCTCCACATTCCTGTCACTCTTCAGCTGTCTCTATCAAAATAAATCTTGAAAAAAAAAAAAAAATCTACAACACAGAAAATGTAGGATTTTTAGCCCATGCCATTGGGAGTGTATAATATGTAAGGCCTTAAAATGGGCCTTAAAATGGATGGACCTGTGCTTTTTTTATTACTGTAACAGTGTATCTTCAAAGCTGTCATTTAAAATTCTCTTTCTGAAATCAAAAGTATATCTAAGCTTCCAACACTGACAGTATTTATTGTACGATATCTGATAAAAACAGAAAGACTGACATACCCATTTTACACACAAGAGGGCGCCACCAGCCTTCTATTATTTTCACCATGTCCATGTTAAGGAGGAAGGACTGGCTCTGGTTTTAGTTCAGCTGGCAGGCCAGAAAAAAAATATGTGAAAAGTATTTCTTAATCATATGAAAGCTTGTTTGTGCTTTGTTGGTTGAATTTGTGCTATGTAGGCTAATCTATCTTCATAACCTTACATGAGTTGAGAGCCACTTCTTCTGTAAGTTTATGAATGCTGCAAAAGTCATATTTGTACATTAACGTAGAGTATTAGTTCCCTCTTTTATTGGAAGAAAATCATTTGTGGGTTTACATACATTATATTAGGAGGGAATTATCCCTCACAAAAGAACCTCAAAATCCCTTTCATAAAACCACCAGGAGGCTGATTCTGTTCTCAGTTTGAGAGGTGAAAATGTACTACAGGTTCACATAGCCAGTCTGTAACCACAATCAATGGATGCTGCATCACTGGAGAGTGAATTGCTGTTTTCGTTTATGATATGTATGAATCCCTCATAACTGAATTGACATTAACCTTGTATGAGCAGTCTCAGCTCAAGGAGATTAGTATCATAAACACCCTCCATCTATCTGTTACAGCTGCAAGCCAATAGGTGTAAATGAGACATGACAGCAGCATCTGACATCTATTGGCCTGCAGGGCCAGAGGGTGAGTGTGTGTGTGTACGTGTGTGTGGAGCCAGTTGGGAGGGGGTGGACAATCTGCTTAGATTACATAAACTCATCCAAGAGCCATGGGAGAGCAGAAGAGAGAGGAGTGCAATAATAACCTGTGGATCACTTCTCTCTGAGTCAACATCAAGTCTCTGTGTTTATTTTTCATTATTTCCCAGAGGCACTGAGCTCCTGGAAGAGAGGCCCCGTGCACATGAACAGTGTCTCATCCAAACTACATGCTCTACCATAACAGTCCTATTTTTAGTCCTGAAAACTACTGTAACCTTGAAGACCAAATGACGGCTTCACTCTTTGTGTTTGCTTGTTTTTCTCATGGTGATGGTGGAGCCATCATTTGCAGATGAGCCAACAATCTACACCCAGGGAGAGGAGCCCATAATCTGGTTAAATATGCCCCTGAGAATTGTTGTTGTTATTACCAATAGAGCTGTTATTACAGGCATTACTGTGAGCTTGACAAGTATCTCCTGGCAATGGTTTGTTTCACTGACACAGGCAAGGTGAGATCAGTGATGACAGCAATAGCAGAATGATGGATGATGCATGGATAGATGCATCATGTCAGTTCTACTGTTGATTTGAGTGAACTCAAGGTAAGAACCGTGAGTGAAAGAGAAAGAGAGAGATACAGTTGGAGAGAGTTGAGTGAAATGTTAAGTGCCACCTGCAGACAGTGGACCGTTCTGGATGTCATAACACAGCCGTAAAAAAACCTCTTAAGGCAGTTACAAACCAGGTTAACACACTGGAGAGGTTTACAACTGCAGCTCATGCACAATAAAGAACTTTACACAGTTACTGTGACTGGTTGGTTTGGAAGATGCCACCACACACACATGCACAGAAACACACACACACACACACTGGAACAATGATCTTTATTTTGACATGATCCACTGGAGTGAGCGCTATAATAACACGGCTTCTCTCACCTGTCATTGAGACTGTTCTACCTGACACCACCCTTTCATTTTCATTTAACTCCCACATTCAACACCAAGATGGCCTTTGATAAACAGTATTAAATTATTCTTTTTCAGCCCACAGATATAGACATGTTTGTAAGTTTTTACTGTTAAAGGCACAACACTGGAGAATTTTTCTATTGGATTTCAGACTGTATTCATGAAAATAAAGAGTGTGATAGAGCTTCAGTGAAGGGCTGGAACATAGAGATGCAGAATGTTCTAGGTTTTAACATCATCCACAAGTATTAAGATGAGAAGATAGCACATTGTCTTTATTCGGTTGATTTAAAGACGGCTTTATTAGGTGACTTGACTGAGAGCCAATGGAACACAACCATGAGCATTTATGGAAACAACCATGTATGTATTAAAGGACTGGTGTGTAGAGTTTGGTGGGTAATGGGGTAGTTGCAGATTGCAACCCCCTCCATTCGCCCTCCCATTCCAAGCATGAAGGAGAAACTATGAAGGTTGTGAAAATTGCAAAAAGACAAAACACCCTATCTAGATCATTGTTTGGTTGGTCTCTTCTTAGCTACTATAAAAACATGATGCACTGCAGCACCTGTAGATATAAAAGGCTCTAAAGTAACAAAAACATAATGATTGTTATTTTCAGATGATTATACACTAATGAAAACATACTCATACGTATTATGTCTTATTTATACCTTATTTTGTTAAAAGTCCAATATGCAGGATTCAGTTGCACCTAGTAGTGAAGTTGCAGATTGCAATTAACTGAATGCTCTCCCGTGCACCACCCTCTCCTTCCAAGAAAAACACTCTAGCTGTGAAATTTACATAAAAAGCAAAAGGCCATATCTAGATCAGTGTTTGATTTGGGGCTACTTCTGGGCTACTGTAGAAAAATGGCGGACTCCAAGGAAGTAAGTCACTGCAAATCTAAAGGGCTCATTTTAAAGTGACAAATATATATCTTATTTTCAGGTGATTATACACTAATGTAAACATACTAATGAATATTATATTCCATTCCTGCCAACAGATACAATCTTACACACTGGACACACTTAGCCAATAACAGTGTTTTCTCTAGTCATCCACCAAGTCAAACTGGACATGAAGTCAGTTCTTACTATTAGTGTTGTATATGCCTCCTGGTGACATACAGACTTTATAATGAAATAATTTAGATTGTTCAACTGTGGTATGACGTGGTTTAATGTTAGGTAGTGAATGAACTGGACTTTTCATTTGCATTTTATCATTTCATGATGTTCAAAAGTTACATAGTCTCACTGTTAGGGCAGGTTTCAGGGTACAGTGGGATTAAAAATCATTTGTTGATGTTATCAAACCAGGCAGTTGATACATGTTGCAATTCTCACCCACCATGGCTGTGGAATTGCTTTTTTTCACACCTCACTTTATAACTTTATCGCCACTTTATCAGCAGCCAGATCATATGCACAGCACTACTCACCCATTGCAGCAGTATGATTGCTTTTCTTCATACCTGACTTCATCAACAGGCAGAATTTATTCTAAGCCTCTGGATAACACCTTAAGCCTGTGTTTGCCTAACTCTCTGAGAACAAACACAGGTAATACCAGTGCACCACCACTGCTCTTGAGCCTCTCCCAGTGGGGCGTTGGGCAGGCCTGTGTTGACAGTGGTGTTGCCCCAGTAAGCCTGATGATTCACACACAATGTTGTGCCAATCTGCGGGTCTCAACACACACCAACGATGCACACGCCTAGTCAACCAGCCAGCCAGTGGCTTATTGTGCAACAACAGGACACCAACAACTTTCTTTAGCTTTGCAAACTCATGAGTAGAAAATGCTCTCACACACATTCATTGTGCAACATATGAGTCTCACTAGGACAATATGATTCAGCACTTAGTCTTGAAATAACAAAATCCATCTAGCTGCCTCTCAGTCTGGTTTACAGTAAATCACTTGGCATTAAAGTCTATTTGTAGCTGTCAGTGGGGAAAAATAGTTACGTCAGCAGTGGTTTGACCATTGCTGTATTGTTTGGAGAGGTCAAAAAATGTCTTTATGGAGTGTTTTAGCTTAGTGCTTTAGACAAATAAATAGGAGGTATTTTAGGACATCAGAGGAGAGCACCTTTTGTTCACACGTCAGCCACAATCAGCGTGGCACTTGAGGAGAACTTTTGAGCCTCCGTGGCTGTCGCAGAGCAGCACAGCGGGGGAAAACCTCAACCTTTATGTGATACTCAAGCCTCGGCGCAGGTGAGAGTCGTGCTGTCGGTTTGCACCTGTAATCTGAAGAGCTGAGGTCACCTCTACCACTTGGGACTACTTGTTCTCTTTGACTTTCACAAAAACTCCCTTCCTCTGTTGTATCTGGTGTCTTTCTCTCTCCTCTCACCCTCAATATCTGTCCTGTGACAGAAAACAAGGGTGGGAACCAGAGCAGCTGCAGGTGGTGAGAGGATGTGCGAGGTTCAACCAGAGTGAAACATGAGAGTGAGAGAAGACCATTCAGATAGAGCAGAAACACTGTTTGTTCTAATTGCTTCCAGAGAAGGCAAACAGCAACCAGTATGACCCAGATGTTTTCTTTCTTTACATCTTTCTTTCTTGACTTCTTTCTTAAATGAATATTACCTTGTTTTACCCAAGGAGCTGGATAATTTGTTCCATTTGAGGGGAGGGGGGGAGGCAGGCAGGCAGGCGACAGTCAGGCGAGCAGCCTCACAGGTTCAGGCCTTGTTGGAAAAGTATCATGTAGCTGCCTTTTACGACCTGTTTAACACCAGAGAGTTGAACACAGCCATTTATCCCGCGGTGTACGACACGGTGTGAATGCGATAGGGTGAACACGGCAGTAAAAAAAAAAGCCTGTGTTCATTTCTGAGAGGAAATCAGGCTACATGGAAAGAGAGAGAGGTCGTTGTTTGCCTGCAGTAAATTAAACTGACGCCTGCCTTTCTGCATCCACAGACAGAAGTTGTTTCTCCAACAGCTTTCCACTGTTTAAAAAGGGAGACACTATTGTGATTGTGTTCATGTGCCAAGGGGAAACCCTGATGCACGCCATTTACCAGAGGAGCAGTTATAATATTTAAAACAGTCACTGTCCGGCACAATAAAATAATAATAATAATTTGCATAACAATTCATGTATCAGCTAGAAAGCAGAATTTCCTGACTGCCTCCAAAGACCACCCGACCAAGCAAAACATATTTATCTCATGAGGCCTAGCGCTTCATCCATCATGTCGATGTAATAAGAGATAACACATATGTCTCTGTTTACACATTATGGGCTCAAATACAAAGCTAGTACAAATGAGTGCTCCCTTGTGTGAAGTATACGTGAGAAAGCACAGATGAAACAACACCAGCATGAGAAGCTTTTATTAATGGTAGGAGAAGAGGTGTGTGTGTGTGTGTGTGTATGTGTGTGTGTGTGTGTGTGTGTGTGTGTGTGTGTGTGTGTGTGTGTGTGTGTGCAATGCTATCGAGCAGAAGTGTCAGATTGGACAGAAGTCTTCATCTTTGCAAGGCCTTTGGTAAAACAAGGAGCGCTTGTCCTGACATAAGCTAACACGAGCCACCATTAAAACAAGGCTGCGAGGTATCATGTTTATCGCGCTGCTGTTTATTATGTATGTCAGAGCCAATATGTTTATATGACCGCTCCTTGGCTCAGGAGCCTGATCCTCAATTCCTTGAAAGAACATTGGAGGGTCCCCCTGTGAACACTTAGGCTCCGGCTTTCTGAGGGAGAGGAATAACAATCCCCTCTATGATGTCTTCCACATGCGCTCCATGACGCTTACTCATTTAAAAAAAAAAAAAAAATTGTGTGTGTGACTATTTTGTCCTTCATCAAATGTGTTGGAGGCTGGGCAAATCGAGGAGAGAAGAGAAAGAAAGAGACAAGGGTGAGGGAAAGTGAGTGGGAGAGAGGAAAAAGTGAGAGCTGATCTTAAATTTCAATTGAGCCCCAGCAGCTACACAAACAGTGGATGAAGGTGGGAGGGGGCAGACGCAGCAGCTGAGGCAGAGGGATGGATGGATGGATGTGGATGTGGAGAGGGAAGAAGGGAGGGAGTGAGGCGCTCGGCAGAGCCACTCAGTCTAGACTCCAGATGTGCAGGCAGCAGCAGTGTGGCTGTTTTGGCCCCCACCAGGCTGCTCTGGGAGTATCCCCGGCACATGTCCCCACGCTGCCTGTAAATCAGCCCAGCCAGGCCTCAGGCAGCACCGCAGCCACAAAACCCCTCCGCCCGGACCCCCAAAACAGGCCGGCCAGCGACAGACGGACGCCGACGAGCCCACTGTGCCGCGTTAAGCCTGTAATAGTCTCCCTCACTGCCTATATGAGATAGAATGGGCTCCAACTTTTAAAAGTTACCACCCTTTTCCATGTACACCTTTTTTTTTTTTGCCTCTGGCTGTTTTTTTTTCCTTTAACTGTATGTTTGCATGTATGTGTAGGTATTCCTCTACGTGCAGATGATGCCCATCATGGTACAGCTGCCTATAGATCATAGAGGAATGCAGCTCAGTGTCATAAATGCTGCCGTCTCTCCTCATTTAGCTCCACCACAGCTTGTCTGCTGCTCTGCTCCCTAGTCTCACTGGCACCAGGGCATTCCTTCAATAGCACACTGCTTCCCATACTTCACATCCACTCCAACATCCACAGAGTACATTCACACAATTACAGATTCCTGCTGGATGTGAGTGTGTGTGTGTGTGTGTGTGTGTGTAGTCCTTTCCCATCAGTGCTCAACACATAATTAGATGTTGGACTAGGACGCCCGGCCCATATATAGTAAGCAATGCAGACCACAAACATGCACTTAAAACCAGATTTCTTATTGTACTCCATCAGACCAGAGTGAACTATTTTAAAGGGGGAGAGAAAAATCTTTTCAGTGGGTCACCGGGCAGCGTTTAACACATCCAAGTCCACGCGAGCAGAAGGAGCACGGGAGGAGGAGGACTGTGTGTGTTTCCAAACCAAACCCATGCTATTGTGCAAAGTGCTAAAGTCAACGCTTCAGTCAGCTGTTCAAACAGGTAGCGTGGAAACATTGGAGCTGTGTTTAAGTTGATCAGCCTGCAGACATCCTCTGAACAAACAGGTGAGTGCAGGGGAAAAAATGTGGAGGCCAATGTGTGTGTGTTTGTGTGTGTGTGTGTGTGTGTGTGTGTGTGTGTGTGTGTACACTCAGCCGTGACTGTGGCCCTGTGAAAAGAGGCCGCTTCCCCTTCTGTCCACTGCGTGTGAACAGGTGAGCAAGCCACCATTTTTAGTCCAACCAGTAGACACAAACACAGTGACACATAAAAACACCTATTCACACACACACACACACACACACACAAATCCCAGCTGATACTCCTGAGCATATCTATGTCTTGCTCATGGTGAGATTCCAGTAGCAGCACTCACATGGCCTCCTCCACTCTGTGGTTGTTCAAATACCCTGATTGTGTTGTTCCTTGTTGTAGGGATTCAGAGGGAGGCCTCCAAGCATCAAGGGCCAGACACTGCATGGAATGTTGCAGGAAAAAACAGCTGACAGCCCTTGGAATGCTCCTGGACATATGAGGTTAACTGGGCTTTAACCTCTGCACTGTGGGAGGGTAGCGCTGCTGAAACACAGCACAGACCTCCAACTGGACTGTCATCAGAAGCTTACATTAGACAATGAAATGTACGGGACGCCAACAATATGAATACTTCAAGATTTATAGTCAGTGTTGTTTATTTAAAACTTACAGTATGTCTTGACATGATGAAACAGACAGAGATAAAAGAGAAGGTGTTAGGAGGAGAGCTAAATGATGAAGTTGATGATCTGTCAGGAAATTCACCTGTCATTTAAAAATGTGAAAAAAATTTCAAAAGTTCACCGTTTGCAACTTTTCGTATACGAGAATGCTACTCGTAGCTGAATATCTTTGGGTGTGGGTGTTAGTCTGATAAAAGAAGCAATTAGAAGACGTCATGTTAGGCTCTGGGAAATTCTATGTCAATGAACCACCCCTCATGGTTTGAAGGTCTATTAACACATAAAAGTGGACATTGCTAAAATATATTTTTCATACAATTGAACTCTTGATGTTTTTAGGTCAATTTGCATTTGCAATACTACCACTTGGAGTGGCAGAAGCTGAACGCCTCAACCGCCTCTTACTTATCAGTCTCAACTGTTTATCCACTTGGCCACTAACTATTTGTCATGAATTTTGAGCTACCAGTTAAAACAGGTAACTGTTTAACCATTTGCCTAACAAGTTTAGTTATCAGTTTCAAATGTTTATCTGTCACTTGTACCTTACTATTCAAACGATTTATTCATTGTGTTTAGCAATCTATTTTAAGCATTTATCCACTTGCTTTTAGCTCAAATCCTGGGAACTGTTGATGTAACCCCTGGGGGACAAGTATACCTGGCTGGGAATTATTGGACTAAGTAGGACTGACTTATTCATTGATAATGAAAGTAATAATTAGTCGCAGCCCTGGATGCTAGTTAAGCATTTAACATTATTGACTTTTTAGTTCTTGTTGAAAGTAACAGAAAGACGCAGCAGCAACTGAGAGGATTTCACAAGACTGCCTGTCTATCCTCAACAGCCTGCATTTTGTACCACAAGAGGGCCACCTACACCATCTAAGATCCTCCAGGGGTTTACAACAGATAGGAGTCTATGTGTCTATGTGTATTTGTGTGTGTGTGTCTGTTAGCATGCATGCATGAGCAATCCTAAGTGGGGGGGACTGCAGGAGACAAGGCAGTCAGTCAGAGGGCTCTGGGCTCTCCCAGTTAATTAGTAGCAGGGGTAGGCCACAAACAGGCCAGCAGCAGCCGCCTGGCCAGCAGTCATCATGTGAAACGGCTGGAGGGGAGAACGTCTCCCTGACGCTGCAGATAGAGCCGTTCAAAGGGCTTATCTGGGGCTGTCTGGCCTCGTCTTATCTGATCTGACCCCAGCTCATATGCCTCCTGTTACACTATGTTTCATCTGGTGCAGAGTGTGGAATCAGTTCCTGTGTGTGTGTGTGTGTGTGTGTGTGTGTGTGTGCGTGGTGCGCGCATGCATGCATCTGAAGGCCAGTGTTTGTGCATGTGTGCTGGAATCTAGTTATATTGTTAAATACTTGGATTGGATATCGACCAGGCCAGTGTGAGGTCACCATCAGTTGTAACACAGTGAAAGACGAGGGCGGGGGCAGTAGGGGAGGGAGCTGCATATCAAATCAACCATAGGTAATATCACCGTTACCAAGCGATCTGAAATCATTTAAGCGTACATTTGTGCCGTGATTTATGAAGTGATTTATGGGAAAGTTACTCTGGCAAGCTCTGTGGCCTGAGTTGGATATGTTCAGAAGTGTGTTTTTGTTTAAGCATATTAAGACCACAGCTCAACTAGTGTAACAGAACGTACAGAAAACTCGGATCAACAGAAAGTAGACAGTTATTGTTATGCGTGGAAGGTAATCAGTAATCTCTACAGAATGACATTCTTCAAACAGCCCTCTGAGCTTTGCACGAGTGTGTACTCATCCTGCAGGTGATCGTTTATTTTCCATTATATGCTAATAAGCAGTGTTGCATCTTTCAAATGAGCCACTGCACAGTAATTACGTAGCCACTCTAAGCTTTTCTCTCCTGGCACCGGCTTGCTGTGGGCTGGGACGAACAATTCAGGCACAATTTAGCTACAATGCTGCAGTAATTGTTGTTGCCCACTGTCTCCCCCAGGGGTGACCCCTCACTTCCCGAAACACAAACACATGCAGATACAGATGCACATACTCACACACATTAACACACAATGTTGACACAGCTTCAGCAGGGACCCCCCCCCTCTCTCTCTCTACACCATCACACCCCCCCTCCTCCACCACCACCTCCTCCTCCTCCCCCCTTTTGCCTTCTTGATCCTTCTCCCCCCGTCCCTCCTGCTCACACAACACACACCACCCACAACCCCACACACACACACACACACACACACACACACAGTACTGTTTGGTAGAGATCAGAAGCCCAGCTCGAAGGCCCCACACCTGGGCATGTTTGTGGAGGAAGCGGGCCCTGGGCGGGCTGCGCTCCATGCGCCTGTCGACTGGCTCCACCAAGTCTGGCCAGCTGTGCTCCTGGCCTGGCCTCGCGCTGTGGGGGCTGTGCAGCTGGGAAAGGCATGTTTCCCAAAAGAGGAGAAAAAAGACGGGGAGGGGAGGGGGGAGGGAGGACACAGAGAAGAGAAAAAGAGAGAAAAAAGGGCTTTAGGTTATTTCGAGCTCATTACACATTCATCCCTGAGCTCTCCTTAAGCATCTCCTTTATATGAAAAAAACATTCTGGGCTAAGCTGGTTAATACCTTGGAAATGTTTGAACTCATTATTGAAATTTTTTATGCTTTAGTCAAGCAAGTTTCAGTGATTTGAAGCAAAAAAAATAAAAGGTTTGCAGTGAGAGAATCAAATTGTTGCTCTTGTTGTGATAAATGTACCGTGGCATTAGCTCATTTGTTGACATTTGTATGATTATGAGATAGCTGGCTATGTGTTATATATGTGATATTTGTAGTTTTTCTCATACAATGTCAAGTACAAGTAAAATCCACAAGTGTTTAATCCAGACAAATATTTGGCAGATGTTCCACTGTGATGAGATGGCCCGAGGATACAATGCACACACTCACAACTTTTACCAGTTTGAAGAGATGACAAACAAACTGTTGTAGCATTTGCTGTTTCAGATGTCACCTCTTCCTGTGTGTGTACTTAGCCTGCTGCCATGTGGAACTCCCGAGGGCTGCCGAGCCCAGCAGTAGCTCAGGAAGTGGAGGACGTGTGGAGAGGCCGCCGTGTTCTCCTGTCACTCAGCGCTATAGGGTAACAGCCAGCCAGGCCCGAGCCAGACGGACCAGGGCCAGGGCACGACAGAGCTGGGGGATCCTGTCAGAACATGCCCAGAGCACTGGCCTCGTTCCTGGGCAGGAGCCACCGCTCGTCCCTCTTTCCCTCAAAGATGAATCCCAAAAACTAAATGGCCTTAATTATGATGGATTGAGAATGAGATTGTATCACGGCTGCTGGTTGTGTAAGGAAAGTGAAACGGCCAGAGGTTGCTACAAAACATTGCTATCTCTCTCTCCAAGACACCTTCACTTGGTTGGTATCACTTGTCCATTTTTAACTCTGTTTGCATAATTTAGATTCTACAGACACCTTGATACTATCTGTGTTTGTTAGTCGAGGCAATATAAAGCTTAAGCAGCTGTACACTTCAATAGGTATCCCTTGGGCTTGTTTGACTACAGATTGAGTGTATAGGTGAAACAACACTAGTTATCCAGTCCAACTATTTATTGCCCCTGCCAGGTCATTCCCCTCAGAGAACCTCAAACAGCCGTGCAAACAGAGGAGCAGCACACTAAACCCATTTGTCCGCTGCACAAAGCATAGAGCCTGCTGACACACAACATGTTCTGTCTGTGAGGAGATCCATGTGTGAGCCACATCTCTCAAATGAGGTTCTCACAGTTTGGCCTCTGTGCAAGGAGGGGTCTGAGGTGACACACTGGCTCTTAACGGCCCATAGCCTCTCTTCAGGCACCTCAGGATCTTACCCTCTATCCTCAGGCTAGTGCTGCTCCCTGCTGCCCTCTCTCCCCCTGGCCTGACCCTGGACCTGCCACCCTGCTGTCACCAGTGGCCCAGGTGGCCAGATGAACACACAGAGAGGAAGCAGCATAAGGTGAACATATGCTGCAGAAAAAGAGTTGGATGCTTTTGTCAGGAAGTTCATTTCTTCCTATTTTGGCAACACACACACACAATATGAGAGATAAAACATACTACATTCTCTCCTGCACACCTTCCTCTACATCACCCCCTCTTTCTCTCTGTAGGCCTGTGCTTGCTCTCCCACTGAGGCCTCCTCCTCGTGGGCTGTCTATGCTCTGTCCTGCCTGAACTATCACTTGAGCCTGTTCTCAGGCTTGGCGTACCATCTAGAGCCAGTCTCTGCTCGCTACTATGGCCCAACACACCCACACCCACTACATTCCTCCATACGCAGCCAGAAGGGAGGGCGAGGTTCTGGGTGAGGTGAACATCAGTACTAATGGATGGGTTAGACTGGCGCAATATTGCAGAGCAGCAGGTATGAACTACACTTTGTGTCTCCGCCAGATATCATTAGGCCGTATGATATCTGTTGCGTTCATTTTCCTGTGATGCTGTCCTTCAGAGGTCTGCCTTTTCAGAAGATGATCCATCTCTGGGGGATAAGATTCGCTTTGCTTCGTATCAAAATAAACCTTCAGCTAAGCAGAGTAAATGGAAAAACAGTACGGAGGGAAAAGAAGACCTCTGGAGACACAGAAAGAGAGAGAGAAAAAAAAATCCTGACAAAGGCAGAAAGAGAGAATTATCTCCCCAGCTGTCTGTGCATCAGGAAGTCTCTCCCATAGAGTCAGCTCTGACCGGCCTGATCACAGAGGCAGCACAGGAAGTCCCACAAAAAGAAAGGGAAGTGCACACCAGCTCCAGGAAGTGAGTTTTTGCAGCTTCGGCTCCACGAAGTCTGGACCCTGAAGGGAGGGAGGGGGGAGGAGGAAGGGAGGCAAGCCCAGCTGAACACCAGAGTGTGAGAGAGGAGGAAAAGAGAGGGAAAAGACACACAGAGAGGCAGAGACAGATTAGGGCGTAGTGACGGCAGTGACAGCTGTCTCCAAGCAGCCAGCTGTGTGTCATTTAGAGAGCGCTTATAAAAATGAGCCTGGCACCAGGGAGTGATGTTCCTGATGCTGTGGCGCCAGGCGCTCCGCTTCAAATGACATTGGGTGCCACCACCGACTTCCTCTCAACCTACACACACACACATATATATATACACACACAAATGAAAGAGCACAAAAAGCTCAATTCAGCACAAGTAAATGCAGGCTTGTGTTTGTGAGAGGCATATTTTCAGCCTCTTCTATCCTTCTGCAATTTCCTACAACAGAAAACTGAAACACACACACACAAAGCATCTAATTACACAATGCTGCGATTCAATAGTGTCAGAGCAAACACAGAGCACGTCAGGACACACAGATTAGTGGCTCCCGTGACAACATCCCCACCATGTCCCACTCACACACACCTGTGTTCACACATTTTTCTGACTAAGCCCAGTGTTTTGCATGTAAATAGTGTGTTGCTGTGCTGAGGAGGTGCTAGCTTCCTCTGTGTTGCACCTGGGCCGAATGCTCATCTGCATAAAGAGAAGGGGGAGAGAGGGAGAGCTGCAAAGACACAGAGAGAAAGAGGAGCACATCAGAGGTGTTAATGGGTTAAAACCTGGTAATTGGGGGGTACTTAGTTGACTATTGTCATCGTGAAGCCTGAGGGACAACAGATGAAGCCTCATTGGGAATTTTTTTTGTTTAGTTTTAGGTTTTTGGTTCACACGTCACTTTTAACTTGTATCAGTTACACCAATATTCTTTGCTTTCATCCCAAATGTTTCTTGTGTTTCTTGTCTCACTAACTACACATTAATTGTGTTATATATATATTGTTATATATATATGTATAAATGCAGTACCTAATGCTAATGTTCTAGCCTTAAGTTTGTTTTTTTCTTTATCTATACTATGCAGATGTTTGAACATCTATTTTCTGCTGTGACGCTTCATTTTCCTGTATGGAATCAATCAAGTTTCTGAGTATCGTATCATTTACAAGGCCGCAGTAGCTCAGTCTGTAGGGATTTGGCTTGGGAACCAGTGACCACTTCAAGTCCAGCGTGGACTACAATATGGAGGTTGGACTGGTAGCTGGAGAGGTACCAGTTCACTTCCTGGGCACTGATGAGGTGGTTGCCTATCACTCCACCATCTCTCCACATTTGCATGTCTGTGAGCCCTTTATGTGTGTGTGTGGTTATTTGGGGTAAAATGCATCAGAAATTAATAAAGTATCTAATAAATAAAATAACTCATTTCCATTATAGTATTGTTTAAAATATTGCATATTGCTCCTTTAAGAGTGTGAATTCCCTCCCCTGTACATATATTTTCAGCATACAATATTTTTATGTGCGTCTATGTCATAAACATGTAGTCGTAAAATGCCAGCCAGCCTCGAAACCACATCTCAAAACGCTCCCTTTGAGATCTCTCCAAATTTCTAAAACCACTTCTGCAGAAAGGCAGAAAATTGAATGACATGTAATAAGAAGGAACAGTTTGACTTTTCGCACAAACACGGATAAGTTAAAGTCGTGACGTCTCAACGCAGCCAGTGTGACCCGTACAGTGTCTCCGTGTCCTCCTGCATGTCCTTTACCTCTCATTTTGTTCATTCTTACTTGATGAATGATAAAGCAGAAAGCCACATGTTCTCCTTTTGCTATCAGAGGCTATCAGGGCTTTACCACAGTATCTACTAGAGCCCCGCCAAGGTCAGACCACAGTTCATCCAGAAACTCTTCATGCTCACAACTGCTTTTCAGATGGGACTCTGACATCTTGGAGTCAGCACGGGACGCACAGTCATAACATTTGGATTGGAGTCCTCCAACAGACATAATTCAGCACAGCTTTAAAAGCAAAAGCTGATAATATTCGAAATGACTGCTGTCATCATACTTGAGAGATTGAGTACTCTGGCTCAGGGCCAGCCAACTCACTGCTCTATATTTGGTCATTTCTCCTGGCTTACAATGACTTCACCAATGCAATTTCAGCCCAGGCCGTGTGTTGTTTCAGTCTCATTTTCAGTAAACTCTGTGATCACCTTGCCTTTGCGTTCCACAGGCCTTTCACTGGGAGCACAAAGAGAGAGAGGGGCATTAGTGCACAAGAAAAGCCCAGCTTTGGCTTCTTAAAGAAAGCAGAGGTTTAGCTCTTTCACTTCCACTGCATTGTTATGCTAAGGCCCAGCTTGGGAATAAGAGTGAACCATTAGCATCTGAAGAAGAGCCAACATCTGAGGGAAACATGTCTTTAAGGCCCCAAAGAAAAGAATCCATGCTGTCTCTCCCTCTCATTTTCTCATTCTCTAACTCACTCACTTGTTCCTCAACTCAACTCTCATTCCTTACCATTCGAAGACCCATTCTCTTTTCTTTCAGTTTCTCCTGCTGGCTCTTTTGGCGCGAAGAGGGATAAGAGGTGTATAATATATGTGTGTGTGTGTGTGTGTGGATGGGTGGATTAGGAACTGAAATACTTCATGAAACAATGAATATAGCTCTTAACAGATACTATGTATTTATATCAAACAGCTCAGTATCAGTTATTAAAGACAGCACTACCCACCTAACTAACATGACCCAAAGAATGTGAGCTCACCTGAAGATAACAGCAAGTTTACAGCAAGTGTTTTACATCATCACCTAATCAGGTGATGAGGTAATCTGATGACTAGGACTCAAAAACACAGATAATACAGTATCTTAATTGAGGAATATAAATATGTTACAGACTCAAATGTTCTAAAGTATCATACAAGCCTGCAACTGACACATTTTGATGTAAATCAAGTATCAGATTTGATTTGAGAATAATTAAACACGAATGCAAATCTGAGCTGACATTTAATGCTATCTTTTTTCACCCAGTGACACATATTTGCATACAAACCGAACCTTCATCATGACTTGACATGACTCACTATTTGTTCAGATACCACCATTGCATTAAACAGGTGGTTTCATTCTATTCAGCCTACATTTACCAGACATTTTACTATATTTCCTGTGAATCAGTGGTCCGTGATGTCTTTCTATCATTTCTGTAAGTTGTCATTCCGTAAAATTGTTGTTTTTGATTTTAAATTGTGTTCCCATATATAGAGCTTAACCATTTTACCTTCAGTGTCTGTGTCAGGAACCACAGCTCTGATAAAGGTGCTAGTAAAATTTTTCAAAGCAGCAATTTTCCTCTTTAAAGCAAAATGTTCTAATGTTATTCGAAATGATGTTTTCCATGAGGGAGACATCCAGATATTCCAAGATATTGTCTTTTTCACAGATGCACTGATACTGACTCTGATGCTTTCAACTCAAGATGCCAATACAAAGTACTGAAACGCTTTCATTATCTGCATAGCTCACTGCAAGCAACTCAACAAGTGGAGTTGTTTATTCAAGGTAACATGAGTACATGGGATTGCTGTCACGCTAGAAACTGTGACTGACATTAATGTCATAATGACACTGGCAAAGATATTTAGTTTGGAAACGAGCCCTAAAAACCGTCATGTCATGTTCGATACTACAACCTGGATTCCAAAAAAGTTAGGACGCTGTGTAAAAGAAAAGACGACCTATATTCAGTTTTATGCAGTATGCAGACGTGATATTTAATGTTCAAACTAATAAAATTATTGTTTTTTGTGAATGTATTCACGCTGAATCGGATGCATTTTGTATTTATTTCCATTTTACGCAGTGTTCTAACTAACTCGTGTTGTAGATCAGCTTAATAAGGTCAATGTTGTGATTCTGGTGCACTAAACTGGTACATCCCCACTGCAGCTTGTTTGGTGCTTATCTAACCTATATGATACTTTGAAGCACTATGGAACACCTACAAAGCTCTGATAAAATCAAGGCTGCAGATGCCAGAAGTCTTACGTAAGCTATCCTGAACAATCATGTTACCTGAAGAATTGCCAACATTGCAGTCTCGAAGTGTAAAAGAAGCTTCATCTTTCTCATTGCTGTGAATTTTGGGTTTGTTGTAAACAATCTGAACACTGGCTGCATTACTCTCGCAGAGCTGGAGCCGGTCAGGGGGGCCAGCTGTGGGATGAATCACAGCCTTAAGACACACACACACACACACACGCACACACACACACACACACACACACACACACACACACGTCATCCTGGGTGTGATCCGACCCCTGGGTCACAACTGGACATGGAGTGGAACCTAGAAAGAGAGTGATACTGTATTGTACCACACACTGTAGGGGAAAAAAACAGGAACCGAAACCTAAAAATGCTGAGTCATCCTAGTTTCAGGGACTGTTTTGTTTCCATCTGTTTTTTGATAACGAAGAAGAAGAAGGAATGAGGTGGGCGATAACAGCAACACCATCACCAGCGACATCGTGAAGCTCACTGTCTGATAAACACATGACTCTGACAGGGCTTTTTGGTCAAGCTCTTCTAGCTGACTAAAGCCTTAGTGAAGCACAGACCTATTCGGGGAAGAGAAGAATGACTAAGTCGTGCACCTGCCTTTCTGTCAGGGTAACACCGCCAGCACACTGACAGGAGGGAAGGGGGTTAGAGGGTTGCATGAAAAAAAGGAATTTCCAAGGACAGGGAAGATGTTGTGAAATCATATTGCGCATGTGGCCTTGCACAGCTGCAGAGGGAGTGAATCGCTCGATGTGTAACGGCATGAATCACCAGTAGAGTTCCTCAGAAGTCAGATCACACTTTCAGCTCTCTTTCCCTCTCTCTCTCTCTCCCCCTCACACACTCCATTTCCCCCTGCCTGCTTTCCTCTCTTCTGTTTTCCATACCTTGCCTTCTTTAACACAGGTGCAAGCAGTGAAGTAAGCTGAATAGATTATCCACATATGCTATATATGATCACACGTGCACACACCCACACACACACATAGAGACATACACTTCAGTAATCACAATGAACAATGCCGGAGCCATCCAAAGTCTCTTCATCAGCATGAGATCATGTGGCACATATAACACACATCACGCTCACACACTTCCTCCTCCTCCTCCTTCTACCCCCGCTACACTATAACGCAGGTGGCTGACTGCAGCAGCTGGAGCAGCATTCCTGCTCTGTTGTTAAGTGACATCTCCTCCATAGAAGTGCCCTCATCCTCATCCAGAAAAATCAGATGACTCACAAGGTTATTTACCTCAGATGGATCTCATTGGGGTCCTTTATGTCACTGCTAATGTATCTGGAATTCTTATGGGGGGCTGCTTGGGGCCACTGCACCTACAGCATATTATTACAGATGTATTATAGATAGCAATAAAAGGATAGAGGCCTGGTCTCGCTAGCATTTCAAATCTAGTGACAAAATCTGTTCCATTTGTGGACCGGTCGTGAAGTCAATCTGCAACAAGTTTTTCATGAGAATTTGCGTAAATGACTAAGAGAAAATGGAGGAAGCTATCAGAGCTTATTAGCTTTGGCACACGTTCAACTTCCTCTGTTGGTGTGTAAACTGCTTCACCAAAAAGGAATGGAACTATGCGACTGTAATTGATGGTATTATTACATCTTTTGAATAAACTGCATGAACTTATTGTCCAATAAGTGCCCAAGCCCTAAACAGTGTTTATTGCACAAAATGCCAGAGGTGAGTAAACAGCATAGCACAAGCAAAGAGCTGACTTGGTTTGATGGAAGTAGGGCAGCTGAGCCCCCTCATAAAGTGGAGAGGCTGCTGACATCTTTATCTGTCAAAGCTTTGGCTGATGCTAAATTGACAGCTTTAGAATGTGTCTTTAATGCTAATTCAATGGCTAAATCCACCCAAGAGCAGGGTTAGCTGTAGTGCCCTGTAGGGCAACAGTGTTATCCAGGTCCCTAAGGACCGTCCAGTGCTGCTCTGTGTGGTCTAGCCCCCCCAGGAGAAGGCTGGGGTTGGGGTGGGGGGGGCTTTGGGCTTCTGCCTCCCTCTCCTCCTTGTCCTCCTTTGATATCAGGAGTGCTGGAATGGAGGAGTAGCACTGGAAGGGGGTGTGGGGGGGAGAGATGCTGGGTCTCCCTAGTTGCCAAGCGAACGCCATATGGGCAGCTCACTGGTGTTACTGGGGGCCCGGGGCAGTTCCCAGAATTCACATGATAATGAAGCCCGGGGCCATTCAGAGTGCTGGCCTAAAGCTGGGCCTAAGAGCTTTTGATAGCCCCCAGCAGCCTGTAGGCCTGCCCACCCTGGGCCCAGCCAGCTTTCCTGCCAGGCCCAAACCACCTGTTTGATTTTCCCAGGGCCCTGCCACAGTGGAGGGAGAGGAGAGAAAGAGGGAGCAGGGAGCAGGGAGGAGGAGGGGAGGGGCAGCAAAGGAATGTCTCCCTCTTATTTTGTCACTGAGTGTGTACTTCCCATTCACTTCCTCTTTATAATCCTCCAGCCCTCCCCTCACGTGCACACACACATACACACTGTTGCATAAACACAGGCGTGCATGTGGACACATGCACCCCGGTATAACCTAGATGCACATACGCACACACCCCTGCTGACCCGCACACAGGCTCTTTCCCCTTTTGTTAATCCCCTGAAACAATCCCAGGGAGAAGAATGAAGTTTAAAAGTAGGGCACCTTCTGCTGCGTCGAAGTTTCACACAAGCAGATTCCTGGAAATGGGCCCTGGGTGAAAAGCAGGGCGTTTGTCTTAGCTGTGTGTCTCTCAGTTCTACGTGGGAACCAGGGGAGGATCTTCCCTGGGCAGCTGAGGGAGCTGGCAGTGGAAGGAACCTGGGGGGGGGACTGGATGAGAGAGGCCGATGGAGACTTGGGTGGATGAGGGGACACTCAGGCATGAGAGGAGGGATGGGAGGGGACAGAGTAAGGGAATGGCGTTTGTGGCACTTTAAGGGGTCGATGTATGTTTACAAGGGCACATTCCTTTATCGTGAGAATGGCTTATCGATGCACAGCAATAACACTGAGACAGAGGGGGCAGATGGTCCAGGCCCCCTTTATTGTAGCCACAACACATAAAAACTGAAGTTCACGCCTTACTTGTGGCTTTATCAAACAGTCAAAGGCTGAGTTGTGAGGGGAAAATAATTTTAGGTCTGTTTAATTTAGCCACGGGGCTTATTTGCAAATAAAATGCCGACTGAATGAGTGCTCTCTTCTCTGGAAAGTTTCAGAGGCAGAGTATTTCCTGTTGAGAAATCATGTGATGGGATCACACTAGCAAAACACACACTGGGTGCACAGGTGTGCAGGTGTGACGCTGTGTACTCTGTGGCACTTATAGTTTCCCTGCAAAGGCGGGGCAACGTTCCTACAGTTTAACCTGAAATGCTACCTTGCTGGAGGCTAAACACCTGCACACTCACCTCACAGCATTACTGAGAAAGAGTGAGGGAGGGTGGGGAGGGGTACACCCGAGCTGCTTGTGTTTACCCCCAACCCTTACCTAACAGGGTCTCTGGTTACTGTAGTCCCCTGGCTGAGCTATTCTTTTAACATTACTCAGGTCAGGTGTACAGGGGACATCTGCATAGAAAACATAACAATAACTCTACTGTAGCCCTATTGACTGTGACAAGAATACACACACCTACACCTGTTGCACCTGTGCTGCCTTCTGTTGGGCACATGAATAGATGGCCAGATTCCCACACCCAAGTAAATTAACTTCCGCTTGCTGTTGTGCCCTCTATACAGCTTTGATAAATAGAAACAACAAACAGGAGGGGAAACTTGACCAGGCTCAGATCACAGCTGAGCCAGCAGAGACTGTTAAGGTGGGACTTTGGTGTCAAGAGCATCAGGAGAGAGAAACAAAAACTCCCCGAGGCCCAAATAACTTGATTATACCCGCTCCACAATCAAAACAAAAGTGGCAGGCCCAATCTGTTCACTGTCAATGGCGGCTCTCATTTGTCAAGCTCATCCAAGAGGTTGGTTCTCAGGCGACTCGCACAATGCCCAGTGACAAACAGGAGGGCTCTCCTTTTAGCCCTGCCTGCCACCGGGAAGCCCATCTGAAGTATTAATCTTTGGGTGGAAGAGTGGAGGAGAGGGCTCAGCCTGGCCCAGCCATTGTCCCCAGGCCTAGGGCCTTCTGAATGGGGCTTTGTCAGCTCCCCAGCTGCCACTGTCCATGCTCCATCTTTGGGCTTTGGCTCCCATGTCCCCTGGCCGTGCTGACTGGACGCCTCTGTGCAGCTGTGGGGATGTGCGGGTTTGTGTGTGTGTGTGTGTGTGTGTGTGTGTGGGATGGACAGAGAGGTTAGGTGACAGACCATTCGTCTCATACACACAAATACGTGGCTTTACACAGGGCCGTCATTTCAAAGAGGTGCATTCAGTTGCCATGGAATCTTAAAAACACCAGAAGTTGCTTTAATTGAATTTGTTAGTCTACTTTCTTATTTTACAAAACCAAAGGAATATTTTCAGGGAACATTGTTGTTGATGATGAGCTTGGATTGATTTGCCAATAAATAAACCAAAGGGTGGCCTTAGAGTGAGGATGATGATGGAGTTGCTCTGATGATTTCTCAGAAGCAGTTATTTGTTTGTTCTCCATCTCCCTCACTACAGCAGGGGGCAGCTGGCCAGAAGCAATCAGGCCTGTCCCCCATAGGCAGCTTCTGGCTACCAGCTGGGAACAGCTGGTCCCCCCTTCTGCTACCAGTGGACCTGGGCTCTGCTGGAAGTCCTGGAAAGGAGAAGGCCTCATAGGATCTGACAAACAGACCACATTCACACATGATAGGCAGGTTCCGCTAATGAAGAGGCCTCATTAGGCTACACTTACAGTTTCTATAGAGGTGCATCTATTGTTTGGTCCAAAAGGGAGCAACAGCCATGGGGCTCCTTAGGACAATAGAGCACCTCATCAGGTTGTGTTGCCAGTTTCACCATGGCCTCTGCGCAGAGTCAGATTTAACTGACCCGACCGTCCCCTGTGAGATCTCAGAGCCAAGCTGTTGCTAAAATTGAAGATGTAGAGGGTGGGGTGAGGTGGGATTGTGAAATAGTTGCTGGTGGTGGGGGTGATGACCAGTGGACGGAAAAGAGACTCTGGCGTTATTAGATTTGCAACAAGCCGTAACACTGTCTCCCATTGTGTATCCCTCCACCCCTGCCCTCCCACAAGCCCCCTGACTGTAGAGAACACTACCCAGCATCCCCTCCTCCGTCTCCTTCTCACCCCTCCTCACCCAGTCCCACCCCGGCACCCCCCACACCCCCAACTAAAGCTCTCTCTCCAGGCAATTGCCACTGGAGTGGAAAGTATTCCAGAGCACAAAGCCTATGCTCTCAATGGGTGCTTTAGCATGCCACCAGTGCGCTGTCACCAGCAGATGGGGAGCTAATTAGAAGCCATTAAAGGGCTTTGATAGTGTGTGTGGGAACCAGGCGGAGGGAGATGGCCACAGGGGTGTGAAGGAGGGGTGAGCTTTGGGTCCGGTGAATGCACACATGTACACAAGAGAGTGAAAGAGATAGAGAGAGACCAAGCTGTCCCTGCAAGTCCTCTTGGGCCAAGGACACAGAAGAGAGGACACCTGTGGGGCTTCAAGGATCTCTGTGAGGCTTCTCCCCCAGATGGAGATAGTATTCCTGTAACCTGCCCCTGGCTCTCAGGGAAGGGCATCCATCCACCCACTAAGTTTGCTGCCTGCCTGCACACAGGAAAAACACCCAACAGGCGGCAAGGCTCCAGCCGGTCTGCGTTTCTGATGACACATCTCTGAACCAGGACTCCCACAGGAAGTGACTCCCAACCACTGGTTCTCAGTCATTACAGAGGTTGGGCTGCCCAGGGAGGTGCCAGGCCACGCTGAGACACACCAGGAATTCAGGCAGAAGCATACATAACACACACCCATGGCTATGTGAAACACATTATATACACACACATAACAAACTCTCAAATTCAGCACAAACTTCCTGTTCTTGTACCGGTTGACTGATGAGTCGTGAGTGCCACCAATCAATCACCACTCAGCTGGGGGAAGATGTAGCGCTGTGGTAAAAGTTTTTGTATCTGACACCACGCTCACCCCTCCCAGTCCCATATGAGCCTCTCCACACACCTGCACACAGGTGTGATCATTATCAAGCAAACAGGAAGAGCGAGACTGGGAACTGGAAACTAATCCCACAGCTGCGAGGAGATGACCTATGTGTGTGTGTGTGTGTGTGTGTAGGTGTGTGTGTGTGTGAGTAAAAATTGTTGAAAACTTGCATGTGGTGCTCTCCTCTCATAATCAAATTCCTGTACATTTCTTTTCAACAGTGTATCGCAATAATCACACTGAAGTCAAATCCACTGTCTAAGAAAGCATTTATTCTCCTGCGCCATTATTGTGGTTTGGTCACTTTCATGTTTCAGGAAGTAGTACACGTACTACTTATTGTCCCTGTAGCAATAATAACAGCAGCAAAAGTGAGAAAGCATTACTGGAATGTCCTATTTCCTCTGAATGAATTCCCGTACCAACTTTTCCCCTTGTGGCTTCCTGTAGTGTGCTTTTGTAGATCTATTTGCTGTAGCGATAATAAGGGCGTATCAGCCAATACATTTCCCCTCCACGAAATGGAACAATTTATCCTGAAAAAACGCTACAGGGGAATGAGGTGTGTGTGTGCGCTGGTACAAATATAGCCAAGATACACAATGTCCTGAAAAAATAAAAATACAAGGGTTGCCTTTCTGCTGTTTGATTGATGCAGGATGTCGCAACAGCCCTGACACAAACAGTAGCCTGTCGTAGGGATAAAATAGCAAGTGATAATGGGCTCACATGTAAAGAGTCCGCTGGGAAATGAATTCTGTGTCAGTGATGAAGGAGGGAAGGGGAGCTGGGAGAGGGCACTGCCATTCTGTCAGTTAAAATCAGGAGCTAATATGTTTCACTTTTCTTTCCCCTCCTCTGCCTCATCCCTCTGTCTTCTCTCTCCCCTCGCCTTGATGTGCTGTAAACAGGCTAAAAAGGGCCCAGCTGTGTGGAGTTATTGTTGGTGTCAGTAGGAAGTGCTGATAGCTTTTGCAGCTGAACAAAAGCTGGATGAGGGGAGTGGAGGGGCGCTCCAGACACTGTGGCTCCAGCCTAGATTCTCTCCCACAATCCCTGCACCGCACTCCCATTGTTCTGCCCACCCAGCCCTCCCTCCGCCCTGTCAGCTGCGACCTAGGACAGAGGGCAAAAAAAAAAAAAAGAAAAAAAAAGGAAAGGAAAAAAAAAGAAAGTTTTTTAAAAAGTTTTTACAGGCTACTGCAACAGCTAGAAGAAACAGTCCTGGTGGTAGTTAACTTTGTTACACGACAGCACAGCACTGCAGACATTATCTCTGGTCTGGTAACATCTGTGCACATATAAGCAGTGGCTCTTTAAATAGCAATTCTATTAAAGAGAAGAGAAAAAGGCTGTTTTTGATTTGTTCAAGACGGGCCAAATTAATTTAAGACTCGATGAAAACTGTGCATCAGTTTGTGCAGTCACCACGATATTAATAATGTTATCTAAACAAAATGTTACATTTGCAAAAACATGCAGTTATAAACAATTCTGTTGCACATTCTTGTCAAATGAAAGAGTTTAATTGATGAGTAACATATGGTATTATACAGTGGAGGAATCTAGCTAAGTGCATTTACTCAAATAATGTACTTAAGTACAATATTGAGATACTTTATACCTCTACTTTATTACAAATATTGTACTTTTATTTCACAGCTATAGGTACTTTACATATTCTGATTACTCATATAAGACTTTGTCCGCTTGTATAACTAAATGCAGAATTATTGTCCAATTTTATTAAGTCCAATTACAATCTTAAAATACAGGTCACACATTAATAGATCAGTAATAATAATATAACAAGACAATAATAAAAATAAAATAATATAAAATCTAAGCTACAATAATATGGCACTGCAGGGGCAATTCTCTTGGTTAATAGGTACTTTAGCTGATAGTACTTTTATTTCTTTACTTGTTGTCTTGAACTATTACTTGACTTCTTCTGAATGCAGGCTAGTTAAGTAATAGGCTGTTTGTAATGGAGTATTATTATGTTAATGCAATATTATAGTGGAAAAATAAAGATTAATGTAGTAAATAAAGTAGTGTCAAACTACTTTTTAAATGTATTATTTGTTGTTCCTTAAAAAAAAAAAGTGTTCAGTGTCCTCATAGACTAGTGCCTGACATGATAAACTATCATCCCTGACAGCAGGGTAAACTAAATTCCAGCACATGAACTAAAGTGCATGAAGTCGAGTCTTTAAAATAAGTTGTATAGTACCACAGGGACATACAGTAGTCAAAGTGGGCCGTGTGGAGGAATGCAACAGTTACTTTGTCCTAAAATGCGGAAACACCATAACGCCCAGCGTCCCTCCCCCTCTGTCTCCCCCCGCTGTTGACCCGGCTGACAGCGGCGGCTCTGCAGGTGCGCTGGGCGGTAATCTCATCCCGCTGCTTTTTAAAGGTGATAAATGAACGACAAAAAGCTCCGGAGCCGGTTTGTTCTCAGGGCTCCGCGCGCCACGCAGGTGAATGGAAGCAGTGCGGAGTGCGAGGCTCTCTTGTTTGACGTCTCCATGGAGACCGCCCGAGCGGCGCCAGGCTGACAGGCGTCAAGGCTCGGATGAATGGGTGACGTCACCGCGCTGGCGCCTGCCAGTCTGCTCGGGCTTGTTTGGACAATCTGGGGGGAAGATTCAGAACAGAGCGATGCGATCTGAGTGTGCACACAAGGCTGAGCACACACTGCAGAAACATGTGAAGGAATCCGTGAAGCTGCTGCTCACACTGGGCGTCCTTCAGCACGGAGGAGCAGGAAAAAGAGAGTCTGTGCTGCGGGGAAAAGTGCAGTTTGTGAGCATAAAGAGAGCTTTGAGTTTAAAAAGCAGGCATATGTGGTGTGGGGATGACTGCGCAGCAGATATTTATAGTAATCTCAATAAACTAATGATCTGGTAAATTTAATAAGCTGCTAATCTCTTTAGTGACAGACAAACAAACTTCATTATCCTCAAGTTAAAAAGTGAACCTTTTCCCACAATTGTTCGGCCATCAATTGTCCTTGCTTTACTGTACTATTGTCATCCACATCTGCAGTGCCATCAACAACGGTGTGAGGCAAATCTAGGGCACTGTGGCAGCCTAATTATCATTAACCATTCATCCCATTCATCCTGTCCCATCCCACACACATTCTCACAGTACATACCCAGGCATTCACCACCCCTTGACTGTCCCCAGGCAATCTACACCTGCAGAGTCCCCAAGCCATGGACAGCTGGATTCCCACATATTACCCATAAAAGACACACATTTGTTTCCATTTGTAACGCCATCCCTCAAACAGATTGTAAATCCCGATAACCAGGCGAGAGCGCTCATTGGCTGGGAGTGCTGTTGTGGACCTACCCAACAATACAAATGCAGCCCTCTTATTGGCTTACTGTCTTCAAACAGGACAGCTCTGGCACGCCCCCATCTCCTGCTCTGCTATAAAGCCGCGGAGGTTTGCCCATGTGGATGTTGCAAACTGTCAACATTGCCTTACCAACATACAAGAGGAGGAGAAGCCTCATTGCTGAACTAATCGGTTTTTTCACCTCGTCATCTTTGGAAACTACACATCCTAAACTAATCAACATGAAGGTTGTCGGATCTACCTGCGCCCTGAAGAGCAAGATCGGCGGCGAGGAAATGGTACGCTGCCTGTCCGACCAGAGTCTGACCATCTCCAAATGCAAGATCCCGCTGCTGGATGAGCAGATGAGCGTATTCCTGCAGGACATGAACAGCTGCTACAGCAAGCTGAAGGAGCTCGTGCCCACCCTGCCCACCAACAAGAAGGCGAGCAAAGTGGAGATCCTGCAGCACGTCATCGACTACATTTGGGACCTGCAGGTCGAGCTGGACGAGCCGGAGAAGACCCGCCAGCTCTCCGCCGGCAGCGTCCCTCGCACACCGCTGACCACCCTGAACGCAGAGCTCGCCAGCATCGCAGTTGAGGTAAATATCAATTCAAATACGATGCAGAATAAATCCGAGAACAGCTCTCTGTCTTGCAGAGGTGTACACACCACTGTAAATTATGTTTTTAAACGTCAGCACACGTGCGTAAAGTTGGCGACACCGTGCGTAAAAGTTAGTTTTGCGCCTCTGGATTTGCTTGTGACAGCTTTATAACTACATAACACAGATGTACTAATCAACCACCTCTCTCTCTCTTCTCCTCCCTCAGAATGGATGCTCGGACGACAGGATTATGTGCCGTTAAGAGCTCGTGGAAGCATCGCACCATCACCCCACAGCGAAGCACCGCGAAGAACGAACAAGGCTACTAGATGTGAAGAACACATCAATAAAAAAAACCTTGAACTGTGTAGGGACGTTTGAAACTCCCAATGGTAGAAAAATACAAGCTTGTGTGGACACATCCTCCACCGGCGAGGATCTCTGTCACTCAGGGCTCTCGATTCATCAGAGGGCCCTGAGAGAAGAAAGACCGGTGGTGTCCAGAGATAGACTGGGTTAGCCGGGGGACCAAGACAAGTTCAGTGCAACTAGCGTCGCTTGTTGCTTGTAGAGTTTTAAAAGAAAGCTAATGTTTCTGTTACGCTCTTTGTATCTTGTGTAAACCATATAGAGAATTCAACATTTTGTACATTTTTCTCAGATTCCTGAGCGACAAACTGTATTGTATATTACAATGCCACATTATGTGAAGATATTGTTTCTTACAATGTACCTTATTGGTGTTTTTATTAAAACAAGACAATTATTTTTGAACAAGAATTCCTCTGTGTCGTTGTGTGTGAATGTGTGTATGAGAGACTGACTCATGCTGTCTCATATCATATCATACCTGAGGGGGAGTTTCAGTGTTGATTAAAAAAAAAAAAAAAAAACTATAACCATAGCTGTAAAATGTGACACTTTGGTTATTATGGACTGTTATCAGCCTCATTATCAGTGGGATTAATAGCAGGCCCACTCACATTCATTCATTAGACTACAGAGTGAGTGTAAAGAGGTTGTCACTATAAAGTACTACACCTAGAAGAAGCTGTTAAGTCATTTAGGTAACATAAAACCAAAGCTGGTGGTCAACATAATGGCTCATAGCCAGTTAAAATGGTAATTTGCCTCTCTATGGATCATTACCATATCACATTACAAGAGGAAGTCTCACTTTAAAAAACTCTAAAGATGTTGACAAACGGTGGACAGAGTTTGAGATATACATGAAAAATAAAATCATCGCAGTCAGGAGAAATGTGGAGGATTCGAGATTCCACGTGTTGTGAACAAATCGCTGACACAAATAAAGTGATGTAAGAGGGTTTATTAGGAGAGAAAAATGAAATGAGTAAGGAAAAAAAATGGTTTCACTCCATAAAAAATCCATTTAAATATGGTGTTCCAATATGTTCTGGTGTAAATCAGCACTGTTCGTCTCTCTCTGTTTCTCGGCACTGCAGGGGTTAAACTGGCTTTGGCGAGGCGATTCGTTATAAGATTTATTCTGTCTCCCTGGTGCAATGTTTTTCCCATTTCCCTGCGGTGCGATGCGCACAGCTGCAGCCCCGGCGTGGCCAGTGTGTGATTGTGTTTGTGTGATAGCTTTGTGCCAAGGGCAGGGGAGGGCGGCGGGGCCCAGACTGAGCGGCGCCTCGGCACACCTGGGGAAGTTCAGGTTAAATAGCTCCACATTCCTCAACACACAGCTGATTGAAACATTAACAAACAGTAATCCACGGGCCAGGCCGCAGATGGGCCGGGAACCACGCCAACACTCAGAGAGAGGGAGAGAGAGAGAGAGTTGCTCTCGGGTAGAGATTCCCACAGTACAGTCGTATGTTATAAATTTGCTATTAATATATACACTTCTTCTTTTCTTTTTTCTTTTTTTTTTAAGAACCTACAATGCTGTGGCTGTTCGTCTCCACAAGTCACCGAACAGAAGCGTTTTAACATATACAAAACCTTAATGTTTCCATTTATTCTGAAAATCACTTATTGCATTTCCCTTTTAATTTCTAATCACTTCTAATTATCTTAATGGCAGATACAAATCCCTCTTACATAATGTGGCTGAGCTGTGCAGAAAATGAAGACCAGGCTATTGTGGTCTCCATAATAAGTCTGTGCTCGATATTTTATTGCTATTTAATCTTATTAGTGCCTTGGATTTTATATTTGCTTCAGTCTTAATTATTATTATTATTTTAATCCCTCAGTCCATAAACACGAATCAAACATCATGTCCTTTCACTTTGACTCGCTTGTAGTTAGCGCCCTCTTGCGAGCGTGAGATGTATTTCAGTGTTTTGTAGGCGTTGACTTGCTGCTGTGTGCAGAGTGTTAGTCTGCAGAGGGGATTAGTAAACAACAGCGCCCCCTTCTGGCCAAAGTGGCACAATAACATATTAATATGTCGGTTTGTGTTGTCATAAAATATCTGTTGTTTCAACATTTAACTCAATTTAGCACAATTTTGGATAATTGTTACCTCACCTGAGTTTTATTCATGTAATGTGGCTTCATACTTACAAAGTAATTAAGTACATTTAGTCAAGTGCGGTACAGTTTTGAGGTACTTCTACTTGACTTTAACATTTTTAATTTAATTCTCCTTTATTCTACTCCACTACACTTATTACATTTCAGAGAGAAATATTGCACTTTTTACTACACTACATTTATTTACAATGGCGTATTACTTGCTGATTATCTAAAAAAAAAAATTGGTTGCCAACCTTTTTGCCTTGTGACCCTGCACTCACATACAAAACAGTGTGTAATCTTTGCTTATTTTTATGTATGAGGTGAACTGTTATTACTGTTTGAGACCAAAAAGGTATGACAAAATGTGTATACAAATTTTCATTTAGAAAAGCAAAGTTTAGAAAAAAGTTACCAAATTCAAATGTGTAGCATAACTTTGTATTTTCATGTTTCCAATATTTATCTTGTCCTTGGGCCAGACCCCTAGTTTGGAAACCGCCTGGATTAAACAATCAAATTCTACACAAAGTATTTGAAACCAGCTCCACCTCAACCAGCTACAACAATAAAATGCTGCTGCCAATGAGCAGCATCAACAGCCTAATTAATTTCTCAAACAACAGAGATATTTTCCTGCAGATTGGGTCATTTTTATTTAAATATTTGGTTATATGTATTTGCTAATAATACTTTTTTACATCTACTCAGATATAATTTAGAATACTTGTACTAGGAATGTCATATATCAAAAATACTTCATTGTAGTACTTAAAATGTGGCATTTCTAATTTACTTACTGTAAGTGAATACTGCTTCCACCACTGTGCATCAGTGTGTCACAGTGTCACTGTGCACTGTATGTGCTTTATAATAGCCTGTAATAGGTCATTGTAATACAACTTGTCTAGATAATCATAAGCAGAGTGTAATATTGGAAATCAAAGCAAAGCAGCTTTTCCTCTGACAGAAGAACATTAGATCTAAAATTGGAATGGATCAGCCTTTCATTAGTTTCTTCCAATAACCCAACAGCAGCAGCGCTCATTAGTTTTGTTTGATCAAAGTGATTATTTTATCAGTGCAATATACTGGCTGATTAGTCCTGCTACTAAAGTCAGACTGAGTAAATTGCATGGATGCATCACTGCTCATAATCAGAGTCAGAAAATAATCAGAGATTTAGAGTCAAGGGTGTTTAAATAGAAATTTGTATTTACATCAATATCAACATCAACAGAAAAATTCTGTAATATACATCCTGTAAAATAACAGCTTATCTTACCTCCAAACAAAGAAAAGATTAAACAAACCAAATGATCTCTTGCCTCTTTTTGCACTTCATTCAATCTCTACAAAGTTCCTTTTTCCTGAAGTAACAAAATCTGGACATAAAATGAAGTTGTTTCCTGAAAAATAGATATTGATATGTCTTAAAGTGGATTTCATTCCATTGGTATTTCTCTTTCACAGCAAAAACATGCTTAGTTTTTTTTTCTGGATGTAAAAACTTTCTGCTGTGGGGTTGAGTTTCCAGTCCTCTTGACACTGCACCGATAGCTTCCCACTGTCAAACAACTGAGGCCCATGCCCTTTACAGTACATAACCATCATATGCTTATTCAGATCCATGATATGTACCCATTTACCATCAGACTAATATAACACATATCATAAAAAATGTACACCAGAAACCTCAGAAACTATACAGAGATATGGAAAAATATCTTTGGATTGCGCATGTTGAAAAGGTAGATTCAGTGAGTTGGAGATAACAGTCAAAAGAAGATGGGGTGAATAAAAATACACTTGACAGACAGAGCTGGTGGGAGGAAGGGAACATTGCAGGGACAAGGTGTGTTGGTAAACTGGGGAGTGTGTGTTCCCGTCTTCACTGTACTGCAGACAAAACCCAAACAGCTCACCTCACACAGAAACCAAGAAAATCATTTTTATGTCCTTGGCTGCCCCTGACAGAATTCACTCCTGCCACCTTTCAATAAAATAAAACCTCTGACTGTGTGAAAGCTCAAACCTTCAACTCATCAGATACTCGTCACAAGTAAAAGTGCCTCGCTAAAAACATGAATACATGAGTTATTTTTTTGTTGTTTTTTTTTGGAAAATTAAAAAATACAGCATTCAGAAAATGACAAACAAGGAAGGAAAACCCAAACACACCTGCAATATTTGCAAAGGCATAAAAAAAAGCAAATCAACCTAATCAGTATTGACCTATGGGACACAAAAATACAACCAGGTCTCATACTTTGTGCAATAATGGGCCTTTAAAAAGCATGTTTGATATATTTTGTAGAATATTTACAATTCATATTCACAGAGGACATTTGAGACATCTAATACTGCAGTACCATTTGTTTGCTTATAACAGGGGTTATGATGCTCAGTTACAGTCTAAAGCATAGAGACAAGAGTTATTGCTCCAATCTGCATAACATAGTAAACGGTGTGCTTATAGCTTCCAATGACTTCAAGGATGAGGCGCAACCAAAGGACAAGAAAGAAAACAGAAACCCATCGTTGTGAAGGCATTGAATCTCTAGTAAGGCTGTAATGATAAAGAAATATTGCATCGATCTTTATTCCGCACAGAAGCCTCCAGGTAAAGTGCCGCCACAGCCAGATGTACCGTAGTCCCGTTCTGCAGCCTGGCTGTGACACTGAATACTGCCCGACAGCTCCTGGTCGTTTGCATGGACACACACAAACATGCACGCACACATTGATATTGTGTGTTTGTGCATCACCTTAACAGAGTTACAGTATGTGAGGCTTTGGTTGGGGGATGAAGCCCAGCGCATGTCTGTCCTTATAGCCCACTTCCTCTGAGATGAGCGGTGTGTTTTGTCAAGTCTCCTGCATCACGTTTTCGGCTGGAGAACTCCTATGATGTGTGTGTGTGTGTGTGTGTGTGTGTGTGTGTGTGTGTGTGTGTGTGTAGGTGTGTGTAGGTCCAGCTCAGACCGCTCTGCCACAGATGAACGGCTCCAGATTCTGCTGTCAGCTGCAGGTCTTCAGCAATACTTCTGCAGAGACAGAAAATCAGTGACTCATTTTACATACATCTATGTTATCCTTCAACTCAACCAGCTGAACTTTATGTAAGCCCACTTCACTCATGTGACAAAGTACTACCAACCTGATCAGGTCCCATTGGCATTCTGCCCATTCCCATGGGGTTCATGCCCATTTGGCCCTGCATCTGGCCGTGCCTTTGTCCTGGCATTTGGCCCATCTGTCCCGCACCGGCCGCGCTGACTGGCCCGGGTCCACCCATGGTGTTGTTCATCATCATGGGTCCAAACTGGCCTTGGTTGCCCTGCTGAGGGAACTGTTGCTGGGGGTATGAGCTGGAAAATCAGAAAGAAAAAAAAATAGTCACACATCGGACACATCACAACCTTTCACCTACAAATCTACTCTTGAATAACTGATGAGTCTAAACTATTTTGCCCAAGGAAGCTGGATGATACATACTTGTTGCGTGGCATGCCACCCTGTGGCCAGCCTCCCTGTGGATTTCCCTGCATCCCTGGCATCATGGTGTTCTGAGGAGGACCTCCCATTCGTCCTTGAATCATGTTCCCTGGTGGGCTGCTCCCTGGAGCCATGAATGATGGGTCTCCCTGCTGGTTCATCCCTGCAAGTACAACAACAAGAGAACAGTTGTGAGTGTAAAACTTAAAAATCCAAGGAGGAATGATATAAAGCTGTGTCTCTGTTAACTCACCATAATTACCTCCATAGTTGAAGCCCTGCTGTCCAGCCTGGTTCATAGGGGGTCCTCCCATGGGGCTGTCCATGCCTCCTGGTGCTGTGACATTTGGAGGAGGGCTGAAGCCTCCTGCTGCCCCCTGCCCCTGCTGCTGCTGCTGTTGCTGCTGCTGCTGCTGCATGAGCATCATCATCCTCTGCCTCCTCATCTGGGAGATTGTCATCATCTCCCTGCTGCGCTGAGCCATCATCTGGGCGTTCAGGAAACCAGGCTGCAGACAAACAAACTTTGACCTTAATTCTAAAAAAAAATGGTGACTTGACTGATGTGATTGAAAGTGGCAAGTGAATGCACACTACGTTAGATGTGTGAAGAAGTGCTGACTACATACCTGAGCACCCATGCCTGCAGGCTGCATGCCAGGTTGCATGCCTGGATGCATGGCAGGATTTCCTCCTGGGGCATGTTCCATCTTCATGCCTTGTCGAGTCTGGTTCATAAACTGCCAGATGAAACAAGATAAAGGCAGGTCAATATGCCAGTTTCTATTATGTTCACTATTAATGTGACATCCAAGAAGCCACCAACTTCTCCTAACACACAAGCTGAATTCCTTAACGTTGTAGGTGACGTTTAGATTAAATATTATGTGCGTGTTTGTGTGAATGTGATTACCTGCTGTCCTTGCAGTCTCTGCTGCAGCTGTAGTCGGAGAGGCTTGGTGGCAGTCATCATGCGAGGTCGCATCATGTTTGCGCGGGGGTTGCCCATGTTCGCCATGCCAGGGAAGCTGCCCGTCTGGCCCATTTGATTCATCATGGGGTTGAAACCTCCCGGAGACTGGCCTTGCATCGTGTTGCCACCATAACCAGGCTGCATGGACGGTGGACCTGGAGGCCCGGGGTAGCCTTGGTTAAACACGGGCTTTTGGTCCATGCCTAAGGAGGAGTCCGGCCCTGGAAAAGGCTCTGATGGCGGGCCCTGGCCCTGATCTTGGCCCTGCTGGTGGCCTTCTGGTCCCTGTGTCTGTGGCACAGAGAAGTTGCATGTCATGCCAATTTGGACAAAACAGATTACTGCAAAGTCAACACAAAGTTGGATATGGCTATTTACAGAATTTAACTACTAACACACAAACATAAAACACATATACACATAAAAAAAAACAACAGCATGGGAACCACAAGCATCAAATCAGGCTTACAGATTGCCTGCACAACAAGATGATGCAAAACAGTGGGAGCTTTTACTGCAAGCTGACATTTAAGATGAGGAATGAGAACCCACATTCAAATCACATCATACAATTATCGGCAGAGAGGATAATATAAATACACAGTGAGTTTAGAACACTGAGAGACTGAATGTGTTTACATGCAAATTAAAATGAGGGAGCAACTAGCTGTCCACTTCATACCGTGATATCTAACAGACAACTAAGAATTTAAATATAATATGACTGTATTTAAAATTTGCAACTCAGATTGGGAACAAATTTTCAAATTCAGAAACTGAAGCTCATCTGGGCTGCAGTGGGGCCCAACACTGCTAATGTGTTAGCATTTCTTTAACAAAATGAGTGTATACAACACATAATGTATACTGTGGGGGTGTCCTGTACCTGGCCTACTATTTCAGGGATGCCCAAGGCTCGGTCTATCTCTTGTAGAGCAATGACATCCGCGGTATTGAGCAGAGAGTCCAGCTGGTCAAGAAGTGCCCGCTCATCACTTGGGCCCTCTGTGTTGGCCAGAAGTTCTTCCAGGGGGTGTCCAAACTGGTCCCTATCACAACAAATATCACAAGAGATGGTGGGTCACTTCAAGAAAAGAAGACTACAATGGCAGACACCATTGATGTCAGCTTCTGAATTTAGTTTGAGGTAAACTAAGCCTGAAAAAAACAAGAGCCATATTGGTTGGGACCAGCGTGAATGATTTACCTGTTTGTGTTCCTCTGAGGTCTATCCATTCCCATAGCAGAGTCTGGCCAGGACGGGGACTGAGGTGGTGGCCCATGTCCACCAAACCGGTTCATACCCATATTGGCTTCATTGGTACCTGCGGAGGTGATAATGGGTGGTGCATGGTCAACATAGAGTGGAAACAGCAAGTCAACTTATCCACCAGTCCCTTAGCAGAATGATTCCATTTAAATGTTTACTTGATTAAATTACAGACTCATTACTCATTAGTTACAGTCAACACAACATCCACTTAGTTAATTTCACACACAAGACATACCCATATCCATGAGTTGCTGCTGCAGCATAGACCTGGTGTTTCCGGGTACACTGTTGGAGCGGTTCATCATCGGTCCTGACATTGGACCAGAGCGACCCATACCAGGGTGTCCTGGTCCGGCCACAGGGCTGCCGCTGGACCTTGGCATCCCCCATTCCCCTGGCCCTGAAATGGGAGGGCGCTGCGGCATTCCCATTCCTCTGCCCATACCTCCTGAACAACACACACACATTAACATTAACATTGAGTATTTAATCAAGAACGTAGTATTGAGAAAACAAACATCTCCATGTTGTATACTTTATGGGACCCAGGTCCTCCTAGAAAGCCATGCTGTCTAAGCCATGCAAAGAAATAAGTGTTCAAGTTACTTGTTGGATTGCCCCTTGGAGGACACACACCCATGCCTCCTGGAAAGCCGTTGGGAACACCCCCGGTCCGGATTGGAGCATCCATGTTCTCCTGTTTGACCAATGTGGGACAGGGGACATTCCTTCTCCCAGCCAGCCCTCCTCCTACTGGTCCCTCACCACCCATGGGCTTGGCATCCATGGACAAGGCTCTTTGATACCCACGTGGAGCAGGAGGCATGGGTCCTCTCTCCCCCTCTGAAAGTTGCACATTAACAACGTTAGATTACAGACCTTCACACATTTCGAGTTGATGGCCACACCATGCAGTGGAAATGAGACTTTTTAATCACGATACTCTTAAACTGACTGACATACCATGTAAACTGTCAGGCATATTTGCTAGTTTGTTTCCCACTTCCTTCCCTGCTCTGGAGTCTGGTTCAGGGTAGAAGCCAGAGTTGGTTCTTGAGCCACTCAGAATGGTCTCTAGGGTCTCCGTCTGAACCAGTGGGATAAAAGAATGATTAGAAAACCATGTTAAAAGACGCATTTTAAACTACATCTAACAAATTTTGGCCCTACCTCATCACATGGCTCCAACTTGACCTTCCTATCCATGCAGTGAGGGTCAGAGCTGGTGACCCCTGCACCTTGAGCTCCTCTGCCCTCCAGCTCCTCCAGTTTTGGCTTGATATCACCACCTTCTTTAGAGTCGTCCTTATTGAGGAGGTAGTGAAGAAGGGCACGGGGCTTCTCCTTCTTAGGGCTGTGCTGCTCCTGCTTTGATTCTGATCCCCTAGCCCCTGCAGTGGCTGCAGGTCCAGGCTCTGGTGCCCCTTCCAAGCTGCTCTTCCCAGTGGCCTCAGCTGTGATGCGAGCCACCTCGTCAGGAGTGTTCCCATTCTGCAGGAGTTTGTGAAGGATCTTGTGCTTCTCCTGCAGTGACTGACTTGTTAAATGTCCTGCACCACCAGAGGAGGACACAGCGCCATGATTCCCGCCTGTAGAGGAGGACACTCCTGTTGAAGACGAGGGGCTGGTGACACTGGCTGTTCCGTCTTTAGCCTCAGGTGTGGAGCTGGGCCCAGAGCTTGGAGTGTGATTAGGTGGCACCAGCTCATCTGTAGGGGAGGTGAGGAGCTGCAGAAGCTTCTTGTGGCACTTGCTGTCAGAGACCCTTCGATTGGATTCTCCCCCAGGTGGACCCACCTCTCTGCTGGCCTGGCTGTCTGGCTTGTCAGAAAGGCCCTCACTGGTGGGGGTGTGTGGGTGCTGCTGAGACTGCTGCTCTCCTCCAGCCCCCAGTGAGCTACCTGGGCTCTTGGAGTCAGAGTAGGGTGGGAGTTTACAGGGTCCCCCTGCTACCTGGTTGGTCGAGTTGATGCTCGGAGAGCTGTCAGGCTTGTGGGGGGGAGGAGAGGTGAGGGGAGAGGGCATCGGATTGCCCACTCCCTCACTAATGGCTTGGAGAGCATTCAAGGAGCTGCTGGAGAAGGTGGTACCTCCAGAGTTACCTGGGTGATTGGAGCTCATAGGAGAGTTCATACCTGCAAAGCAAACAAGCAGAGCCATGTCATCAATCCATGTAAGTGTCAGAAAATGTGTGATTCTACATTAAATTAACGTGTATATTAAAAGTTACTAAAAGTTCTCAAGCGTTCAGGAAACGTTTGGTCTATACCTCCGGGTGAAAAGGGGCTGGCACCCATCTTAGGGCTTCCTCGGACTCTGGGGGAACCCATGACGTTGTGTGGAGGAGCATTAATCCCTGGGCTGGCCTGGGGGGGACTGGTCATTCCCATCCCGTACCCTCCACCTCCAGGTCCGCCTCCACCTCCATGGAACTGACCCATCTGCGGATGTTGGTGCTGCTGCTGATGCATGCCGTGGTGGCCCATCTGATTCATGGGCCCCATCTGGTTCATGGAACTCATGGGGGAGTTCATTGGATGCATGGAATTCATCTGATTCATCTGACCCATGTTGTTACCCATGTTGTTCATCTGATGCATGGGATTAATTTGATTCATCTGATGCATAGGATTCATCTGATTCATAGGATTCATTTGATTCATCTGGTTCATGGGATTCATGCGGTTGCCTCCAGCATACGGAGGCACTCCCCTTTGCGGCATGTTGCCCTGTTCAGCCATGTTGTAGCCCCTGTTCATGCCCATGCCCCCTCCCGGACCCATGTTCATCTGTTGATTGGGATTGTTCACACCCATGTTTTGTGGCCTCATGCCTCCTCCCTGGTTTCCACGATAACCATTCTGCTCCCTACAAGAGATTACAGTAAATAACAAACATTAATTGTCAGTACTCACAACAATGACAAAAAAATAAGTCTAGAATATTGTTTTTGACAACTTTTATGTTTTTTTAAAGGGAATTTTAGTCTCCGCTCTTTTGTCAATATTATCAGTTAGTCATAGTCAAGTTGCTGATGAACATAGTTTTCTCATGCATACAGACAATAATCCTATGCAAGAGAAAATTTTTTTGCTAGTTGTTGTTTTTTCAGCATTTGCACCTTTGTAGCAAGTGTGTTGAGAGGAAAGAGTGCGGCTCATTGGTGTTGGGATTCCTGCAGAGGTCACTCCTGGTCTGGGCTGTGACTGGGGTGCCATCAGAGAGAGAGAAGCGGTAGAGTGGGGTCTCTGCGTGGCCATGATGGAAAGCTAAAGAGAGAGAGAGGGTAAAAAAAAAAAGGAGAATTAAAGCTCCTGAAACGTAGGATGCATAACAAAGCACGCCCACACTAACAACATAATAAGCAAATGCTAATAAAAAAGGCTGGTTGTGGCAGGGAGTGTATTTCCATATAGCCTGTGATGTGGTCACAACACAGATCTGTTTTTTCCACACAACAAATGGGCATGGTAAAAGGTGTGGCTGGACTTGATGACTCGTTGGAAGTTATAACTACAACACGTCTCACATGCACCTCTTTGTATGCTTTTCATTCAAGTGATCATAAATATAAAGAGTGTTCACTGGCTTAAAGCTTTTATTTGTGAAGCTGACTGCCTGTCTGTTAGATTAAGAACAAGAAAGAACTCATCTACCTGGTGCTGTGTCCCACATACCAAATGTTTTAATGAGGTGCCTTGCGTTCTGGTACATTCCTTGTATACTTTTATGATTTCTGCTTTCTTGATGGTGCTCAAACCTGCTGTTCTGCCCGTCATAATGTCTGTGACCATGATCTAATTCTAGATAATTCTTCACACCCGAAACAAGTCTGAAAAATTAAGTTGCTATTCCATACACCTGCTAGAGTGCAGCGGTAATGTAATTCATAACATTAATGTATATGCTAATGAATGTAGGGGCAGAGTTATATACCATCTTGATAGTGGCGTTTGTAGGACCATGGTTGTCCCTCACTTCGATGGAGGAACATCTGCATGCAGCGCCTCACCAGATCCTCCCAGCCTGGACGCATAGTGGTGTGAGGAGAGCTCTGCTGTTCAATTTCAATCAGTTTACCTGGAATAGAAGATTCACCACTGAGATTATACAAACACAAAATGGCCAGTGGTGGTAAAAAGCAAGAGTTTTAGACATACTGCATATTCCTAACACAGTTAATTAAAATGCCAATGCCACCTAATACAGCATTTATGACCTAGGGCAGTTTGACAGTTTGTATATTCATGTGCCTAACAAAAACATTTTCAAAGGTCATGTCTAACAGTTAATACACATGAGGAAGGTACAGCAGAAACTTACCAGACAGTTCGTGTCGAGTGCTAAACCTCTCCGTCCTCTCTACTGCAATGATGCGTCGTGCCACACAAATCATACAAGACTGCAAATCTAAACAACAAGATGAGATGCATTGTTATGTCCTCATTACGCTATACTGGCGGAGAAACAGGACATTCAGAAGCCTACTTGTGATGATTATTTGTGACACTGAAGTACAAACTGACCAATAAATACAGCAGAAAGCATAGTAAACATACTATGTGTAAGCCAGTGTCACTGAGAAATCTAAATGAGTTCTAGTTTGTAGCTGCTGGTTAATTGATATCCCAAATGTTGTCATCTGTTTAACTGTTGGATAAACATTCAAAGCTTTTTTATAATGATGTTACCTTCTCCCTCCTCCATCATGGCTCGGGGTTGAGTGAGTGCAAAACACTGCATCGCCTCGTAGCGCTGGCTCCCGGGCCTCTCTTCATGAACAAAGTTCACCAGCATACGACAGTTGAAGGTGTGGCTCTTCTGCCGGGGTGCCTCGCCACCCCACGATGCCCCATTTGGTGCTATGGAGAGGAATAGGAAACAGTTAACGGTGTGTGTGCAGGAACAATCGTGTTCAATCATTTATGCATCTGTATGTGAGTAAGTGTTTAGGTGTACATTCAGGTAAGCAGGTGTAAAATCTGCTATGCACCTAGACATGTATACCCCCATGTCTCACCATTGGACTTGGGTAGATTCTTGTGAAACTCTTCCCTGTCCTCATCATGGATGATGTTGTACACGCTGGTGTTGATCAGCTCCTCCTGTTTGTACTGTAAGTACTGTGTCACGTTGTCTGACACAAATACAATGCTGCCCTCTCGGTTAACCACAAACAAAAAGCCATCCAAGGCCTGAGAACAGAAGGGCCACAAAATGGTTAACAAAGTAAAATAGTTAACAAAATAAAATCTACCTTATTTGGTTACAAAAAGACAGCTGAGACATTTCTAATCAACTTCAAATGAGCAATGACAGCAAAGCATTAGTCCAGCATATGGAACAGCAGCTAATTGGTGTTGGTCTTTTGCCCCCTGGTGATTGTCCCCAAGCTGACCTGTAGGAGCAGCGGTCCCAGATGGTCCTTGTCAATGACCCCTTGACCAGTGGAGGACACATCCGCCTTCTGGACATCATCATCACTGCAAGAGCTCTTTCCTGAGGACACAAGAAGCGCATCACACAACTGGTACAAAGATTTGTCATTTTACAACATCCATCTATGCCGGTTATTTACTTGGTACTAAGTCATTTTAATGCTGTTTTCAGCCACAGTATATTCAATGTTATTTTACAGCATTTCTCCAGAGGATACTGTCATCATTTCACGGCAACCATTCTATGATTTCCAGTATGCTGTGGGAACTGCTTTCCTAATACAATAACAGAAGTTTTTTTTCCTGGCCAGCAGGTGGCAGTATGAGCCACGGATAAATGGTTAGCATGCCTTTCTATTTTTAAAATCAGCATGTGTCTGAGGCTTTGTTAGATACCGCTCTATATAGAAGGGTCATCTGTGACACTAAGCAAGACGGCAAATAATGACACTGGATTTAATTCCATTTCTAACCAAACTAGCTGCATGGACAAATGGAGCTGAGAAAGTAGTGACTGACAAAAAAAAAAGAAAAAAAGGAGACGCCTGAGAAACTGATGCAAAGATGTGTAAACAAGGGGAGGGAGAAGGTGTGTTAAAAGAACAACAGGCAGAAAAGAGAAGGAAAAAAAGAGGCCCTCCATCATTCCCATCCTGTAACTATGGCAACCTGGCTGCATAACACCCGGGGCCAGTAGTAACCAGCTGTGACCCTCTGGGTAGATTCCAATGTGACTGCGCTCTCTCTTCCTTACCCACTTAACCTCACATCTTATCTCAACTGAGCTAAAACAGGTGGAAGAAAATATCCTCCAATCATGTCAAATCTGTCAAAATGACTGACCTACGGAGAGGAGTGACTCTCTACAAGGTCTGATTTTTGAATCCTTAGCGTCTACCAGCAGTGCCTCAGAGAGAAGCAGGGTTTAGCACTAACTAGATACACACTGTCACTGACGGCCTTGAGCCATGACCAACAAGGATTGGTCTCAATTACTGGTGTCCATTTACCTCCAGCAATACAAACAGCCGAAGTGGCTGTCGGTCCGAAGCAAGCTGGCCATGAACCAAACACACCACTTCATCACTCGCATCATCCGTCCTGTAGCACTTGACAAGATCCAGCCTAACTCTATTCACAGTTTACTCCCCAAAAGGGACAGAAAACAAATTATATGTTTTGTACGGTGTGTGGCTTGGTTTATGACCAAGAGTGTATGGGTGTAGTTTGCACAGTGGCGGTACCTTGTTCTTTGATTTGTCTGATCTGTCTCACAGTCTCCTTGAGGATGGCACATTTGTCAGGCTTGACGTTGAAGCTGTCAATGTTGGAGAGGTTGGCAGAGATGAGCTCAGCCAGCTCTTCAATGTACTTGCTCTCCTGTTCCCTCCGACGCTTGTCACACCTGCCAGAGTGCCAAAGGGATTAGACACATTACCATGACAACCTCACCTCCCCATGCCCCGTCCATACGCAGGCCACACGGCCGTGGCTCAGATGGTTCAGATATTTTGCTGGCAGCAGCCACACATTTGCGTGGGGGGTGGGGACGTGAAGCCAAAAGGAAAGGAAGTGACCTCATGCATTATATTCACACCAGAAAACAGCAGCAGACGCTTAACATAAGTTACAGCACTCACCCTAAGCCTGGTGTGTCACAGGTGGACAGTTTACGTTTGCGGTCAGAGCACAGAGGCTCCAACGAGTTGTCTCCTATGCCACTCATCTTCAGCGCATATCAGCACCTGAAAACACACACATCATATATACATTTATATACATTTACACACACACACACACACATACAGGCAGTGAAACATGATCAGAGGGAATGGACTGAGTGTGGTTGTATATGCCAATGTGTGTGTGTGTGGTACAATCTAATCAGAAGAAGAGTGAGGACTGAAAATTGCCCTCAGCTGTCGTCTCTTTGCCAAGTCCGCTCAGAAATCAAGCCAAATTTAGGCAAACCCTGAAAACTTCAACATCAAGTTATGGAAAATAAAATCTCCTCAAGCTATTGAGGTTATAAATTAAGTGACTTCCAAAGGGAAGATTAGATTGTAGATTCCTACAGATTTATGAGGGTACACTATCCAGTTAGTAAAGCAGCCTTGGTTCCTGCTTAGTGCTTGATGGGAGTGAAATCTCATCTGTTCCACTGAGAGCAACGACTGATGATGATGATGTAGCGATTTGGAGCCTCAGGGGAGATGGGTCATCCTGCGTTCAGCCAGCCTGCCCGCTAGAATGATACCACTCTGCTAGCAGCAGCAACTCACGTACACGCTGCATATATAAACCATTTCCAGTACACTTACATGTTCAGACATGTCACAGCACAATCTGTTAGGGAGATGAGAGCTAGTAGCTACTATCCCAGCAAGGCTGCTATTCACCAGTCTGCCTTATTGTCTAACTGCCTGGGACTGCCTGAGCAAAGAAAAATACACACTGCTTAGACGTGTGACGCTTAGAAACAATCCAGGCAAGGCTCCACAGTGATTTCGGGACTATTAAGAATCATCCCTCTTCCGAATTCTCTTGACTCTGCATTCTCCATACTAGGCTACATCCGCTCTTTCTTCCAGTAGGTTTTAACTGCTGCCGCCCCCCCATACCATCCGAAGACAACCCCTCCCTTCCCTCTCTCCCTCCTTGGGTGTAGCAGTACTGGGCTGGGGACCCTGCCCTTGTTTTCTTGCTCTGGCATTGCCCTGCACCTAACCCCTCAGAGTTCACGTTAGAGGAAACCTCTGTACCCAGCCTCTAAGGTCACAGCTCTTTCCTATTCCCACCCAGAGACACATACACAAAGCTGTAGCGTGCGGCTGTACAACCAGATTGTTCTACTACAACCCTATCTTGGACTTTGTGTCTGCGTGTGTGTGTGTGTGTGTGTGTATGTGCGCACACACACTCTTACAGAGTGAGCTCATTCCAGAGTGGAAAAGTGTAGAACGGATGGGAGCCATTATGCAACTCCTGCTCTGCTATGGCAGGCTAGGACATGCAAGCCCAGTCACCCACCAGCACCACCACTACTACTACTACTACTACTAATACTAGACGAGCACCAAGTCTCAGACACGCACCCTGCTCCATAAATCCGCATCGCATGCTTCTTGTCTGTCTACCTTTCACCACCCCTCTCTAAATCTGCCTGTCCTGCTCCGGCTGTGACTCTCACTGCCCTCGCTTTTCTCCTTCTTCCTTCCTTCCTGGTTTCTGTCCTAAGGCTCACCTCTGCAGCAGTGGAGAAAGATGACATCAGCCCTCAGTCAGCCACACATCCTGAAACGGACAAACAGCAGGGCTGGGGGCTGCTGGGGGTCTTTCTAAAAACTGGGAACGCATAGTGGTGTACTATGCTTTCTACTCTAGTCACGGGGAAGCAGTGGAGAAAACCTGAGTATATGTAAACAGGTTTCAACACGGAAAATGCAATTCTCTTAAACAAAGCTTCTGAGTGTCTCTGTTACATAAGCCTGAATCAAAACAACCACGTTCTCATGGAATTTTTACTGCACAGTGCTTTCAACGTTCACAATAACAGGTTTCATTAGTTCACTCACGCTGACACTTTGTCTGTATAAAACTGACTGAAATCTGAAAACTAGTAGGCAACACCTCTAGGGCAGAGTGAGAATTTGCGAGCAGCAGCCCACCCAAAACCACAGATGAGTCTCAACAGCCCTGGCGGTATGCCATTGACCTGAATCAACTTCATTTGACAATGTGAAACTCAGGGACAAGATGAGATATGTTGCAGAAAACAATAAAAGGTACACAAACAGCAGCTGCCAGTGTGAGAAATACAACATGTCATAGTTAAAAATGAAACCGACTGAATCTTTAATGAATTGTCCACCTGGGGTGTGTTTCTCTACATTTACCACACGCTCACCTTGACCAGTACAAGCCCCAGTCAAGCTCCATCCAGGGTCTAGTGTCGCTTCAATGTCTTAACATCTCCTGAAAACAGAAAGAGAAGAAGAAAAAAAAAAAAAGGGGCCATGAGCTGTGGTGTCCTCTGAATTTCTGGATCCTAACATGACTTGACAATGCTCTGCTTCCTGTGAAAATAGTATAGGCTCTTTATATGGTCTGCTTTCACAGAAAATCATGGGAAAGTCTGATTTCTAAAATTGCACAGGAAGCCACAGCAGATAGCATCCTGTTTGCGTTCTCCCCTCAGCCTGTTCCACTGCGTCATCACTTCCCTTTCCTGGAAATGTGGCCACTCATCCACCCTATTTACATATTCTGTTTATCAGGCTGGTTCCCTGTCGTCCTGATTCCTACTCACACCTTGTATGTTAGCTGCTGGCTATCAGAGCCTTTCCAGAGTTTCGTTTACTCTACATTGAGGGAACAACACAGTGTGAAAATGAGCCGAATCTCACAAAAGGTCAGAAAATTTCTGCAAAAATGACTCATATATAGTAACTAACAATACATTCAATGTTTGATTAAGAGATCCTTCATCACTGAGCATACAACTAAGCAAGTAGTGCTTCATTCAGTGCCTTCGTTTATAGAAACGAAGAAGCTGCTGAGCATGTCGCCTTTGTCTCCTTAGATAATATTCTCTGTCAAAACTTTCATAACCTTCAGTGCTTTGCGATGCTATTCATAATCACAGTAAAGAAGACCCTTTGGGGTTTTGTGTTTTCTCAGAGCGATTGGATACGCTTTCATCAAAGCAACAGAAATCAATCTCTCTTGAGAGGGTCATCTGTATCTGTGTACGCCTTTCCCCTTTAAAAACAGTTACAATGTTACACTTGTTGTTTCGCTTCATTTTTATAGCAACATATTCATATCAAGGAGTCCTGTCACGGGGTCATAACAGAGCCTGGTCTTCAGTGTTTGGGTGCAAACTGCTCCCTAAACAGCTTTCTTTGTTTTTTTTCTTTTTAGCAACATCATTCTACTGCAACAGATAAGCCTGTCAGACGTTCCTTCCCAGGTCTATGCTATGCTAAATGCTCATGCTAAATAAAATAAATAAAAAAAATGTTTCAAGTCCTGAGGAGAATGACGATGTCTCCATTTTGGTTTAATCTCATTTGTCATAGGTCACACTCACAAGGAAGTAGTTACGAGCATGTAACCCACTCTGCCACAGCTTTTTTTTGTGTGTGTGTGTGTGTGTGTGTGTGTGTGTGTGTGTGTGTGTGTGTGTGTGTGTGTGTGTGTGTGTGTGTGTGATCCTCCACCACAGACCACTGATCACATCAGTCCTAAACGTTGGGCTGCTACTGAGCTAATGCTGCGGCTGAATAATTTAACAGAGAGAAAGAGTGGAAAGCGTTCCCTTTCTGTCAACTGTCCAAACACAGTTTATTCATTCCGAGTCCATTCTTGCGAACACCAAAACAACAAATCAACTATTCACAGAAACTAGAGCTAGAAAGCAATACGTGAATGTTTTGGGCATTTTTCCTGACGTCTCAGTATCTCAAGTTTCATTCATGTCAAATATAACTGTGCAACTTTTTTAAATCTCTGTCCTCATTTACAGACACTGGTAGAAACATACACTCCTGGATGTGAGATGTAATTAAACCCAGGAGATAATAGCACTCGTATGTATATGGCCGCAGCAGGAGGAGGAGTCAAGGCAGACTGAGTAGAATACAAGAGGGGGAGGAGGAGGGGGAGCAAGGAGGGGGAGGGGAGGAGAGAGGAGACACAGTGTGCCGACATAAATCGTGCTGGGTATCAGGTAGATACTGGTGGCAACACTGGGTACTTGACTTTGAAACGGTTTCTACACTAAACTTTTTGGCCATTTGATTTGGAACAGGAAGTCTGTCATATACTGTGTCAAAATAAAATGAATACACAACTTTTAAAAAAAAAAGTTCAATGCAGTAACAGCTCATATGTCTATAGCTGACTGCTGTCGAGTAGAGTAATTGTTGGGTAAGAACTAAAGTCATGAGTTGTTGTTGTTGTCGTCGTCAGGACTGACAGAGCACCCAGAGTCATACCTGCAAAGCTAGCGCGTATCATTCAGGCTGTATCCATAATCACCCCCCCTCCATCCACTTCATAGGCCTACAACACTATATTTACTGTCTTGCCCTTGGGATTGAGTGTAGCGAAGTTCAGAGCACACATTGTGTTGTGTAAAGTTGTGCAAATGTACACCCGTCAGTTATGATGTGAAATGTTGCCTGAATTCTTACTTTACTGCTCGCTAAAGAGTAAACTGTTTATTATATAGGCAGCGATGTAGTGGTGATGAGCAAATGAGGCTTTCTTGAAGCATTTCCAGACATTTCTTGTATACGTGGACATAAATGGATACATAATACATTTACAGCAGTTTAAGTCTGCATTGTAATAGATCGTCCATATATGTCCTATAAATTAAACTGCTGCAATGAAACATGAATAACCTTTTCATCTGATTTAACTCACATGATTCAAGTGACACAAAATGTTGTGTTTCATGTAATTGCCCAGTAACGCACCATAAATATAGCTGTACTATACTGAATTGTTGGTTCAACGGTGAGATGTTGAAATGGGCAAAAACAACACGTCTAATTTTGAAATGACTGCTATCAAAAGGATGACGGTGCTTTCTGTAAACGGGCACAGATTGAGCTCTGACAGTGACTTTGCTTGTTCAGCTGGTGAGAGTGAGTTCACAGTGGGCAGTGTAGGGGGAGAAACAAGGCCGTGTACTACAAACTTCATCGACTGTGAGGTTTTTTTTTTTTTTTTTTTGCTTCCTCATATCTTCAATCAAAACTACTATCCAACAGTGTAGCCCCTCCTGTACCAATTATGCGTTACAGCACAAGCATTTAAATGTCACCAGAGACATGATTATCAAACAAAGTATTGCATGCCTCGAAGCTCTCGCATCAAGAAACTTCACTCATGGTGAAGGAATGAAGGGAGCGTAGGGAGCACCTCTGAAGACATCTGTCCCGTGATTCTTGTGTTCTTTTAGTGCATTATCTTACACATGGGTCTGAATCATTTCAGCGATTCTGCAGCCTCAGTGAGTGATCGGGGAGCTGGGGAGATAAAAATATGCAAGGCAACTAATCTCAGCTAGCTAAATTAGCTGACTTGTCGAGCTACAAAGGTGCGTAGAGCAGATTTTAGGGACTGTTTTGCTTAGTGGACAGCTACGATGACTCTGAACTCTTTTCGCAACAACCCTCTGCTTGTAATGATAACATTCTTCATTAAATGCAATGTGTTTGAGAGGGATAAGATAACTTGTGTTGTTTTTCCTGTATGATTACTTAGCAAAAGCCCATCACCCTCTTTAAACAAAAAAATCTTACAGATTACATAAGTTATTTTGCTCCTGAATGACAGAGCATTTTTCTGTACTCTGCAGTTATCAAAAGCATTTCAGTTAGTATTATAAAAACCGAAAACAAAATTACGCCATTTCGATACACAGGAGTTTGGCAAAATGCCAAAAAGGCAGCAGTGTCAGTCAGTCAGGACCAGAATAGTGAGGAGGACATTCCTGCTCAGCCTGAAATAAAGCCTGCAATCTGAGCTCTCCGAGACAATGAGTGGCAGGCCCAACAATAAACACTGGCCTACCCAAAACAAAGATCAGACAAAGTGGGGCACACATACACACAATTATAGCCCCCCAGAAACACACCCAGAGCACATGTGGAACTGAACTGAAACAGTGTGAGCGAGAAACACCTCAGGTTTTGAGACACTGTAAAATAGTGAAAACCTACTGTAAGTTTTCTTTTCAAAACCATGGCAGACTTGAGCCACACACACACACACACACACGGTAATAAACCAACAAAAGGTGTCTACTTGAGTTTGGAACATCAAGAGCAAAAAGGAAACAAAAGGACAGAATGACTTCCTGTTTTTCTTCAAAAAAACTTCTCCACCTCCTGCTGAGCATACAACCAGCTATATACTGGGTTAAGTGCAACTCACACTGACACCAGTCTCAATGTCTTTATTCAAGAACAAATCCTGGGTAATTCTGACGTCAAAGTGTGCTGAATCCAAGAGGCGACCCTTTAGACTTGGGAGCTGGGTCGTCTTGGACTTAGGTCATTAATAAAAATAACTAATTGACACAACAATGATAAGATAAGAGTCATTTTACACCTTTATAGAGAAAAAAAAAGGACAGTTGGAGAGCATGCGAACTAAACCGACTGCTGTAACGTGAGCTCCAGCTAGCTCTCTGTCCGTGCTATAGGATGTGACCTTTAGAACTGGTTTCATGTACAATAGACTGAGGAATGCGTTGTCTATTACAACCCACTTGTTGTAATTTTACACTAAGTAACATACTGTCCATGGGTTGTTAACGAGGAGCAGCTTGTGGAGCCTTTTAATGACGCTCATTCGAATGACTCTTGTGCAACTAGCCATGCGACTGTGACGATAACCATATGACCGCAATACCATCATCATGTGATCTTGGGGTTGAGCTCATTACTGCGTTTTTTTTGTCGGGGTCATTCTCATGTTATTCTGTTGCAATGCATTACTTTTTTTCCCCACCAGCATTCCGCAAACAGACTCAACCCAAACCATCATTAGATTGATAGAAGATGATGTAGATTGATAACGGTTTTCAACGTGTAAAACATGGAGAAGAATCGCATAGGACATCCAGTGTTGGGTTTATTTTTTAACATCTCTACAAAGATGCTGCACGCCTGGATTACAAAGTCGTACCAGAGCCAATGTTGAACGGCGCAACGGTAATGTTAGCCTTTCCTGCGCAGCTTCCAGACTGTCCCAGACATCGAGGGCAATTCCCTTTTCTTTACCAGCAGTTATGAAATAACAGACAAACAGACAGACAAGAGAAGCTGTGGCGTTAACTGTAACCTACACTGTATAGAAAACTTACTGATACAAGTGTGAACTCCATGCTGGAACCAATAACTTTAGCAGGAAAAACAAGGGAACCTTGGATGACATTACTGCTCTTGCTTCATATAATTTTGAACCAAATGTGTTTCGCAGTCATCCATCATCTTGACATTTTGGGGATTTCCCCTTAATTTTGTGGGACGATAATTTCCAGAAGCAAACATCTTTCGTTGTCTTGAATGCACCCTTGTTGTTGGTAAATATTGCTTATTAGGCATTTTCCTGCCAACTCTACACATGATTTTAATGAACAATGAGCTGGTAGGACTAAACTGGAGCGAGAAGGTTTGATGGCAAGATGAGAGAGTGCTGCCACACAATGAGATTCAGGGAAGGGGATGTAGATGAGGAGGGACATATGTCAAGCATGTGTGTACAAGTGTGGATTTTGAGAAAAAAAAAATGAAGCTGTAAATTGTTCAGAGAAAGCCTCCATTTACGTGCCGAGGCAGCTGTGAAATTCCAGCAAGGCTTAAAAACCAGACTGAAAACACAGCTTATGTCCCTTCGTTTGTCTGTAGTCTGTCTGGTGGCCGAGCGAGATGTTTCTGCACTTTGAATCTGAAGGTCCATTCAAATCATGTCTAAGTTGACACTGGCTAAAATAAGACAAATACGAAGCCAAGTTTGCTTCAGTTCTGTTTTACCAATTCATTCACTTTTATAAATGAAAAGCGTCAACAAGTGCAACTAATTTAGAGTTAATACTGAAGTCACAAGGAGCAGTTCACGGTGGAATAAAGTACACCTTTCAAAACCACGGCAGTGACGCAAATGTGAGAAGAGGATGGGGAGGTGGGGTCATGGAAAGCAGACAGAAACACTCCCTCACAGAAGCTTAGAGTTTGTGAAGCATTTCATAAAAGCATCCATAAAAAGCCTCAGTCTTCTCAGGAATCCAGCTCCAGGGTTCAATTTGACTGACGAATCAAGACCTAAAATTTGATAAAATGTGTCAAAGGGTCAGCTATGTTCTATGCATTTAAACAAACACTTTCCAAATCTATTAATCAGCCAAGTCAGACAAACTTCGCACAAGTACATGTGGGGTGAATTATCAATGAATTAAAACACTGCTTTGCTCATCTGCAACTCATTTACACTGACGTAAATCATACATTTTGTCATAAATAAACAGTAAATATATATATATATATATATATATATATATATATATATATATATATATAGATTATATATAATATATAATAATATATATATAAATAAATAACAGTATAAAAAAAAACACATGACGCATATAAATAAATATGGTGAGGGAGATGTGGTAGTATAAAGCAGGAGGATTGCCTTACAGAAAACATCCCCCACCCTTACCAAGAGCACACAACACACACAGCTCACACAGACTGTGTGCGCATCTCCCCGTTTTCCTCACACAAACTGCAACGTGTAGAAAAACCCAAGAAAATAAATGAAGGTGAAAACAAAGAGATGGCAGATTCCACTGTGTGTGTGTGTGTGTCACACATGCATCTCTTACAACTATCCATCATTATTACAGACAATGAACAGAAAGGAACAGGACAAGAACCCACGCGGGAGCAGACTCAACCAGCCCGCTAACCCATCGCATAGCACCACTGTCATGCTGCATTGCTAACAACCCTCTTGGTTTTCTATAAGCTTGACATGCAGCTTTTTATGGCGACGTGATGAGAGTGACGACACGGCGTCGTCCGGAGGAAACCACAGCGGCCAAACAAAATGCAGGTGGCTGCGATCACACGAGACTAATATTATGGAAATGAGTTCATTAATCAATGGCTGAACAGCCTTTTATCTGGAGAGCCAGAGCGCCAGGGCCCGATCAGCTGCCGTGCTGCCCAGTCTGATAACACACACATCTTTACTAACAATGCAAATCTCATGTAGCCCCAGATTAAATTCAATGAAGATACAGCATGTCAACCATTCTAATAACTTTTGCAATATTTTTAAAGATGACTGTATGTTGATATGAAATGATTGTGCTTTTAACTTTCCTTTTCAGAAGCAGTGTTTGTGTACACGTTTCAACTGTGCCACTCAAAAAAAAAAACATATTCATTTTCAGACCGCAGCCTAGCTCTGACGTTTCTCTCTCTCTCTTCCTTCCCTCCCTCTTGCTCTTGCGCCTTTCTCTCCTCCCTCTCTGTGCGTGCTCCCTCCCCCCTCCCTCTCTCCTTCTCTCCTTCTCTCCCTCCTCCCCCCTCCTCTCCCCACCGTCCCTGTTGGATTGGTGGAGTAAACACAGGAAGAGAGCGGGCTCTGTTCCACCACGCCAGAGCTGGGGCTGGGCGTTCCTGCAGAGCTCCTGCGCCGGGGTCAAAAGTTTACTGTGGTTTTCATTTCACCTTTCCTCAGCCAATCACAGCGCCACACTGCCGCGCCTGAACTCTGACCCCTGCAAAGAATTCCACTCAAAAGATGGTCTGACGCCAGTTTCACAACTGCACCCCCCCACACCCCCTCCCATCTCCCATTTTTCCCCTTACTACTCCTTTTCCTTTCTTTCAACTGGCCAGTTTCATGTGTTGACAGAGCCTAGGTGAAAAAGATTCCAGAAATGAGGTACGAGGGGAAACGGAGAGCAGAGCAGAGCAGAGGTGTTTAATCCTCACAGCCATGCTTTATTAGAAAACTATCAATACCTGCTTTCTTTTTATCTCCGAGTGATGAACAGCTAAACCATGGCAAAAAAAAAAAACAACAACAAACCGACACAACATATCCTAAAAATATGAGAATCACAAAGATCTTTGTACAGTGCGACACACAAGTAGAGACCATTTTAGTTTCTTTTGTTTCAATCCCAGTGCAATACAACCCACAGCGTTATAGCTTATAAAAAGACAGAACATAAACCAAATCCTTGTGCCCTTGATTCGCTCTACTACTACTCCCTTTTTTTTTTTACTTTTCTTGATCTACGATGCTTTACTGAGCCTATCACACATTTTTCCCACTCAGTTCCAGGTTAACACTATTAAAAGTGTGTTTAAATGACTTATGAGGACAGGCTGGATACAGGGGTCACAAGGACCAAGTGCTAAAAGACAGACAGAGGAGGTGAATGAGGAGGAGGAGGAGAGGGGGGAGGACAAGGAGCTCCGCTGGGCTCGTATCACAACAGTCAGAATTCTGTTCAGTCGGTCTGGACACATGTACACACACGCTGAGCCATAATCCGACTGTGGGTTTGTTTTTGTCTTGGTGACACTGCACTCTGTTCCCCATCTGCTGAGTGATTAAGCCTGCACTGCTAATCAAGTCCCTCACACTGGAAGGTAGTGGGCAAAGGACAACACACGCCAGAGGAGCTGACACGATCTGGTCTCTGCTTCAAAACTGCCTTCTTGGTTTTAACTCGCAGAAAAGAGAAAAGAAAGTTCAGGGTTAATGTTCCTGCAGACCCACATACTGCTCCAAGTGAAAGCACACTTGATGGCTTTCAAACTGTCAAACCAAAAGTTTGAACAAAAGAAAATATACTGCAGTCTGTTAATCCTGTGAGGTCTTCGTGCTGTAAGGTGCCTTGGACTGGACTCAACTTTCGTCAAATCAAAAAGTTCTGTTACAGCAGTGGTCCATGGAACAACAGTTTTGTTTGCAGTTGGAGGCTGTGTAGTCACAGCCGTTAAGTTTCATTGTCTCGAAGCAGCAAAGAAACTCGCAGAAGTGAAGACAATTATTATTGATTAACTTCACTGTTAATGTCTTCTTTTCTTAAAGCCTTGAGTGTCTTTGATAATCGGGCCTTAGTTGTGCAATTTTATGGGAGCTCACAGTATGTTACTCACATACTGATGAGTGAGAAATAGGTCTGAACAATGTGCAGCAATAAGATTCTGAACATCACAGTGATTCTTACAATCTGGGGTAAAAACATCTAAATGTGGAGGTCAAAATCTTGAATGCTTGATTGTGCAGCCTTCAAAAAAAAAACAAACAAAAAAAAAAAACTTTGTCTGCAGCCTACTTATCTCTCAGACAGAAGACCTCAGAGCTAGTTCATGTTACAAATAACTAATGCCAAGTATAAAAGCTTAATAGTAACATGTAAGCACATTTGTTTGTAGCACTGCTGTGGAACTTTAAATGCATTTCCCAAGAGTATCTGCAGTAAAATTACACCACATGATTTCACTAAACGGAATCCATTAGATCAAAATATTTAAACATTCATGTCTGTAGGACGAGGAAAACACAGTATCCAATATCTTACAGGATGTCACAACACAAGACCTGCAAGGTGAAATTCTTCAAATAGCCTGCTTGGATTCCGATCACTGTGCCATTGCGTGTGAGACACATTATGACGCCAAACTTCTTACCGTTGATTGTGCACTGACTTTAGTAAGAAATTTGCATGGAAGCAAATAGTTTGTAGGCTGTACTGCACAACCAGCATCAACATTTGTCCTGGCACTGGGACCAGTTTTTCCTTCGGTTAAGTTTTATGTAAATAAGGTACTGAGTGCAGAACAAATATTTAAGAGATTCAATAAATGATGATGAGGAAACTAAAAAAGATTGCAAAACTTAAAGACAAATGCTCGGCACATTTTATGCCTACTGAGCAACAATTGAGGAATCTTCTAGTCTGGTTTTATTTTAAAACAGTAAACCTTATTATATTATTACTATATTTGCTCTGTTGACGCTCACAAAACCATGTGGGTTGACTTCATCCACACTGGGCCGATACACACTGATCTGTCAAAACTCTGTCATCTCTACTTAAAACCAAACTCATAAATTGCTCTAAATGGTGTTTAATGTTGGCCACATGATGCAGGCAGGATCAGGGTAGTATAGACTATTAGGTTAGTGCTATTTGAATGGGGACCTTTACTTCACCCTTTTTTTGGTCATATAGAATCACTTGTTCCAGTATGGCAATCAGATGAGAATATATACGAGCACCACAAGCAACAAGCCAAATGGAAACACAGGGATCACTTTGCAAAAGTAGAGCAATTTCCGTACAAAACACTGGATCAGATGTTGTTTGGGATATGAACTGCTGCATCGGTGCAAAGCCTGATGTGATGTGGCAATGTCAGGAGGCAAGTGTTGCCTCGGCTATTCTGAGGACAACAGCAAGCGCCAGAGCAGCAACCTTTTGATTGGAGTGTTGCCTTAACGACAAGCCACATATACAGCAGGCTGGCGTCACCGACCGAGTGAAGAGTGCAGTAATGGTGAAAGGAACATTTTCCACTTTATCCAGCAAAGGGGGGGGGGGACTGTCCAATTAAGAGGAAAGTGTTTTTGAAAAAAGGGGATAACAATAAATTATCTGACGCATGCCTTGCCGGTGTTGACATGCTGTAGTAAGTCTGGAGCCTTTAACGATGGCGTGGAAGTCTGTCATTCATAACTTGACTCCTCTTTGAACTCGAGGCTGCAATAAAGTAGATCGCACTTGTGGAAAATCAAAACGCTGTCTAGCACAGAGCTGTGAGCAAATGTCTGCACGCTCACTGAAACTTAATGTCTTTTAACTAAAGGGGGCTTTTAAAACTTGCAGGTGAGCTATAAGATAGGAGACACTCGAGTGCCCTTACAGTTCCTGCTGCTTGCTTGCATGGTCACGTACGTGCACATATCCGCTTGCAACTTGCAATTGCAGCGCCATGCCAGCCACAGCTGCCTCTCAATCCAGACAGACCCAGGAACCCCACCCCACTGCCACAGAAGTCCAAACATCAAAGATGAAACAATCTTGGAGATGTACAGAGAGAAACAAAAAGGAAATAAACACAACCAACCATTTGACACTGGTGAATTACAGGGGATGGGTCTGTTGAGGGCATAAAAAAGGTAAAGTTTGTTGGGCCAAACCCCTTGTTGTTTTGGTTGCAAACAATTTTTTTTTTTTATAAACAATTCCTGTGTAATTAATGTAAGCAGAGTATACATGTGACAAGAGAATTGGAGAAGAGGGAGAGATGATGGAGAGCGTCCATGTAGCAGTTGAGAAGTTCATCCAGAAATTACAGTGTGTCTTTTCTCTTCCCTTCTTTACCAGGCTCTCTTTCTCCTTCTTCTTTACGCTGAATAACAGACAGGGAGAGCATCTGGTAGCAGTTATCTTACAAACCAAACTTTTTTTCACCCTTGCTGTCTCTCCCCCAAAGCATTTTTTTTTTTATAAAAGGGGGCCCTAAACAAAACACAAACAAGGTCTTGCTAACATTTTACAATGGTAACAAAACTAGGCCAGGGAGCTACCCTCCCACTGGCTTGTTCAGGTGAACCCATTTTACGAGCATTCTTCAGCTGGGGGAGCGAAAGTTAAAGGGGGAGTTGAAGTTAAAGAGGAAGGGCAAGGAGGGGAGGCAGGAGGGAGGAGGGGGGGCAAGGCTCTTGGCACCCCCTTCCCTAATAAACTCTTGCTTTCGACCAATCAACGAGGACTACAGAGAGTGAACTGTTCCAAATCCTTGCTGGTTATAAACTGGAATTGGGTGCAATGATTGCTTCAGGCTGCCCGTTTGGCTCGTAGAAGTGTGCATGGCTCACATATGGCGCAGCTAGCCTAACACTTGAGTATTACCTCAGAGTTGAGGAAGAGGGGACTGAGGGGATGAATGAGATGTGACTTCAAATGGAGTAAGAGTGCAAACTGCATCGCTTGACTCGGGACTTGACTGTCTTGCCTCCTCTGAATCGTGAATAAAAATCTGGTTTCAGTGTCTCTCATCTCATATTCTCACTTGTTTGAGGCGAAGTAGCTGTAAATATTTTAGCAGTGGAAACATGACTGTCTTGTTGAGCAGAGTTTTCTATATTTAGCTCGACATGGGTAGGAAGAAAAAGCAAACCTACCTGTTGAGTACTACCACACCAGCACACCAGCGTGTGGTATGTGCACTTTAGCAACAAAAAACGGATCCCTGTCACTGCATGAGTGACCTTGAGATGTGGGGACTAAACAGGATGTTTTACACGGCTTGAGTTGACCACAGGAAACTTTTGTGTTCTTTAACATTGGTTGTAAAAACAGCCTCCAAAGGCAAGTCAGAGTCAAGTGTAAATGGTATAGAGTAAAGCTTCAGAGGGTCCTGTACAACCGTTGAATACTTGGAAACAGGCCAATGAAAATATATTAACATCGAAGAAGGAAAAACCACGCACACAGACATGAAGCATGGGCATTTTTAAGATGTTCTCTTGCCCTGAATTACTAAAAGTTATCAGTCAGAGGCAGCAACTCTGGTGTTCGCCTTGACTAACCCTACACTACACGTACTGCTGCCTAACAAAAAAAAGGTACAAAGACCGAGGAGTCATATTTCAATTAGGGGAAACAATCAGGCTTTCCTTTCAGCTCTTCGTGTCATCAAGAGTCCTCACAGAGCCACTGCTCACCCACACAGCTATTAATCTTAAACTGAACACATAACACATGACCGATTGGCAGTTACTTGAAATGAAACGTATTATCTCTGTCTCTCTTAAGGCACGCAGGCTGACGAAAGACTAAAAGAATGCCATCTATTGACAATTGACAAAGTTCAAACACTGCCTAACATTACTGACTACAGATGTCGGTGAATAAAGTCAAACAGTCATGGCTAATATATTTTTACACAGATGTATTTATTATCTGCCATGCCTGTTCCACAGATTTAATAGTTTACCAGACCTGTGCAGTAACTATCAGTCAGAAAACATAATTTCCATTTTTATTTCAAATGGTATTTAGCAGGATGCCAATCCAACATCAAATGTGAGTAGTAACTAAATATCAGCGATGCAGCTAAATCTGATTATCATTTGATTATCAATCAGGCGAGCTGATGCAACCACAGAATCTACCACCACAGAGAGACTTCTCCCAGTCCCATGAGAAAAAGTGATAAGTTAATGAATTATTGAGAGCACAGGGGCCGGCAGACAAAGAGCGAAAGCCATGCATCCCCAGTCACTTCTTCACCCCATCTGCAGTCAAAGAATCCCCCCAAAAGATTGATTCATTGTTAACGCAGCCTGACACCCTGTGTGAGGGAGAAAGAAAGTGGTAGATAAAGGGACAGAGAATGGGGGACAGGGGGCTCCATTTGCCAAGAATATGAGCAGAAGCAGTTCATTGGACAGGTTCCCACAGTGGTCATTCTGCCACTTACAAAAATACCACATAAGTGGGCTTGAGTAATGGCATTCCATCAGACTCAAAATAAAGACAAGTTAGCTCATCTGACGGCTGAAGACTGCCAGCAGCACCTTTCTCACTTGTCCATTCCCAGCTACACGCCGTTCAAAGTGCTCCCGTTATTGAGATATCGCAGCCTGTTTAATGAGTGGCCTGCGTGAAATCATATGCGGGGAAAATTCCTGCGACAACCTAGTGGCTAGACCGTGTAGCAGTATGACAAAAATTCCTGGATGATTGCAGAAACTCTCACATGGAAACAAGCCGTTGAGCTGTAAATACCTGCAAGTATTGGCAGGGATGGCCCCAGGCGAAGAGAGCGACAGCACACCTAGACCTCAACCATTTCAGTGAGATGACTAACTTACCTCTTCATTGTCTGCTTTCACATGAGCACGCTCTCCAAGAATGTCCTCTTACCACCTCAAAAACTGGGTGCTCAGCATACACCTTGAGAAAGCAAACCTGGACTCTACCTGAACCCTGAGAGTATTCATCCTCCCCTGCACTGAAACACATCCATCTCCCTCTGCCAGTCCGTCTGTCTTGCTCTCTCTCTCTCTCTCTCTCTCTCATACACACACACACACCTAAATATGATTTATCAGTGGTGAAAAGCAACATTTATCATAATGTAATGGCCCATTATGCCAGCTATTATAATCACAAGTACGTAATCTCACTACAGCCACGCAAATAAATAGCAGATGCTGTAGATTCCCCAGAGCAGCCACGCTGAGCTAGTCAGTTCAAGTTTGTTTGTGAGCAGCGGGAACAGTAAACACAAGATGGTTAACGTCACACATTTAATAACCACCAAGATCAATCAATCAATCTTAATATTAATACATATGACTGAGTTTGCGGCGACACGTTGATGCTGTTTCATGTTAAGTGTCAAACAAAGGCAAGAAAACTATTCCCGCAACCAAAATATGGGCACACTACACTGTGTTTGAACGTGTTTACATCCACGGACAAGGGTAGACAACACGAACAAACTGGCAACACATGATTGTATTTTTATTTTGTCACCCAAGGCAACTACTGCGGTGTGAGTAACGTTAGCTGTGAACAAGGAGCATTTCTGCAGCCCCGTTTTGACCGAAGCGGAAAGAAAGAGAGAAAATACAAAGCTATCCATGCGTGTTGTGGACAATGAACACAGCCCGGTGGTGCTGCAAAAGGCAACATTAACGTTTTGAAACACAAACCACTTCACTCATGAGCTGTGTTTGAGTATTTAACAGCTAGGCTATTGCACCCCAGCGAATCAGGGAGGCTGTATCTCGTAAACTTTGTAGCTAGCGGAGAATGGAAACACCAACAAACATCACAACCAAACAAAAAAACGCATGTTATTAAGCCGGGCTTAACGCAAATTATCATCTTACTTATAGTTTGGGAGCCGATAATATCAGAACAAACATTCCATAACAAATAGACAGTGGTAAGGTGGTTCATTGTATCACGGTAGCTTAAAAACCACAGCCTGCTCGGGAGCGGAGCAACACTAACTGCCTCTGTGACAAATTTGTGCGTTCAAACACAAGCCAGCATTAGTTCAAAACTTGGCCATGAACGAAACATAAACCAACTGCAGAAAACTCACCGGCTTCGACGCTTTCATTGAGTGGAGCAGTTTCTTTTACGCCTCTACAAACTCTCCGCCATCTTCGGCAGGACCGTGTTTGTTTAAATGCGAAACACTCCCAGAGCGGAGGGAGCCAGCTTGTAGCAGAGCGACAGGACTTCTGGGTAATGTAGTTGCTTTCCTCTTCACGCCATATCAAACAGTTTGACGCGTTCTGCAAATGAACTACACGTACACCAATACCCATAGGTGATACGAGCAGCAGTCACTGATATTATTAGGGGAGAGATTTAAAAATGTATTTATAGGCTGGCTGAAAAGCAGCTTTATGCAAATGACTTACCATACCCATAGAGTATTACGTTCTTATGGTTTTCACTATGCATACATTTACAATCATATTTTTTTCAGAAAATGTAAGGTTAATGTGTGTAATATTTAACACAGGTGGGCATTTGGACGTTATTTATGGGAAACATGTCCCATGTATCTATAAAAAAGTGGACATGTTTCCAATATTATATGGGACTTTACAAATGCCCAGCCAGTTTGACAGGAGAGACTGTGATATGCACAGAAGAATAAATAAAATTGCCATGTATTAATCTGCAGTCAGGATTTATGATCCCTATATTGTTGAATAGGACGCTCTATTCACTGCATCTTATTTCGCCTTTTAGTACCTTGCTACCTTGTTATGGTCAGTGAATTGCAAAGCCACTCAAGTATGTGCAGCGTGATACCTCAGAGACTCTGGGTCCAGTGTCAATCATACCAATTGGAGTCAGTGTGGATCCACCATGGCCCCTGAGTGACCACAGAGGATAGAAGAAATTGTCTCCAGGGTGATCTCTCAAGCACACTAGTTTTGAATTTTTACTACTGCGGATGGAGTGAGGGTCAAAGATGGAGGGAGAGCAGTAGGATATGGGCTGAGGAGAGAAAACAAGAGAAGAGGAGGTGTTAAAATGTCAGTAATTAGCTCTTTGCTTGCTCTTTCCTGTCTGAACATAAATCTCTCTGCAGTCAGCATTTTGTAGAAAAGTAGAAAAATCAAAGGGTGTGTTTGTGGAACAGAAATATCCACATAGCTTATTTGGTCAAAGCATAGCTGCTGAAGAAACAGTGAAGTTCATTACCACTGTCAGGGCTTTGTATGTTATGTTACCATTTAACAACATTTACTCAGACGTAGATATCGTCAGCATAACACTGAGTACTCTGTAAAGTATTACACAACAAGTAAATATGTCATTCATACAATTATTCACAATATTGATGGAAGCGTGGTTACGTAACATCAGTTTAGATCTATGCAGAGATTTCACTGATGTCAGAGGATTCCTAATGGTTTATGACATGATGAAATCACCAAGAGTAAAAAACCCTGTGTATTTGTTGTGTGTGTGTTTTTGGTCTGTTTGTATGTCTGCCTGAGTGACAGAGCCTGAATTACATTCCATGGAGACCCAAAGAGGGGCCCAGTGGCCCTCTGTTTGTGCCCCTTCCCCCACAAAACATGGCCAACTGACCTCCCCCCTCAGTGAGTGTGAGACACTTTATCCCACCCCCCACCCCCCTACACGGCCTCTCTACTTTGAAAGGACAGGAGATAACAGTTTGAAAGGACAGGAGATAGCCCCATAATCATTAATGTATTCAGACTGGTTTACCTGCAAACAGCTAACAGCATGCCTTTCTTTGCTCCAAGCCCATTCCCATCCCCCAAATTCCCGACACTATGCAGATGCAATACAGAAAACAGCATCTCCGCTTGCAATTCAGTTCAATTTACCTACTGCACTGTGTATATTCCATAACACTGTGTGCCTGGTTTCTTTACGTTTGAGTTAAAAGTTCAGTAAAACATTTGTCTAATGAGTTGGTGGTGTAGTTTTTATTTATTTGCCATGTTTTTCCTCTTCAGGCATCAGTCTGATTCTGGTCCTGATTCATTGTATTTACCCTAATAGAAATTTGATAACGTAAAATGAAAAAAAATAAAAATCTTTTAAAATGCCCCAAATGGCAACATGAAGATAACCTAATCTGTTTTTACTTTGGGGGATTGTTAGTAAAACGAGTCACATCTCTAAATCATTACTGAAGTCTCTGTGGTCCCCTGTGATTGATTACAAATAGTCTAAAGTCGTGGCTCAAGAAACATTTTGAGTTATATAACATATCATGTTTTAATCCATTTTAATGGGACATCAGATGACGATATAATGAATTATGTTAGTATATTGGAATAAACGAGGAATATTCACGCATATGTCATGCAATGAAAAAAAAAACATAAAAAAGATGCCTGTCTCCTTAAATCACACTGACATGTATTTCTTGAATCCAGTGCAGACTTGAAGGCTGTTCAAATACTGCGAGCAGTCAAAGTCTGGCTAGGGCGCCATCGTGGGGACTGCAGGGCTCGTTACTAGTCGGCTACTTCTGCACTTGAAGGGTCATCGTGTGCTGTCAGGACACCAAACGGTACAGGGGGGGCTGACAAAAGTGATATATAACTATGTATATATAGCTATATAACACTTAAGTAAACCAAATTTTATGTGTGGTGTCACCAGAGTAATAATGTTTTACGGTAAATGGCGGAGTGTTGTCAGGTCGTCGTTAGCAGAGTTATGTCTGTTTAGTGTGTCTTGGGCTGAAGCTTATGCCTAATTAGTTAGCATAACTTTAACTACCTAAATGACGTTAACTACGGGTTAATTATGCAAATGTTGTCATTAACTGGGCAGAGATATAAAAACGCACTTCCCAATACCATAAAATAACCGTAATATCAGTTAAAAGTCGGAAACAAGTAGGAAAGGTTATTCACAGTTTATTTTGTCTCATGTCGACATATTAATTACGTGCAGCTTAGCTAACTAAGTAGAGCAAGACTAGCCAAATAAAACGCGTTTAACTTTTTATAATATTTGAACTATATTATATTAATATTTGCCGCCCTGAGGCGAATTGTGATTTTTTTCTTTTCTTTTTTTTTCTTTGTGATTTTATCAGTCAAACTTGACTTGGTATACATAGCCTTTTCCACCAATTCAAAACTGATAAGTCAACCACTTTGCCAAAGAAACTTTGCAGGCCTCAAAGCCAATGCACTGTATGTATCTGTATTGAGCTACCATGTATGAAAACATAAAGCTTGATAAACCCCAGCAGTAATGTCCAGACGCAGACTGAAGACCTCAGGTCCACGTGTGTGCCACTTCTTTGTCTAATGGACCTTTTTCACAGCAGACATTTTAACATTAAATAGCAGTGTTTCCAATGATATTAATTAAGGTTCAGCTCCATTTATCTTAGCAGAGACTTTCCAGTGAAGCAACATGCACCACAGCAGCACCCTGACTCTGTTTGACCTGACTGGAACGGGACCGTAATTAGTGTCATTGGAAACACCTGTGTGCTGTGGCCCTGTTTCTTAGAGGGGCCCTGTTACAAAATGTAGCGTTAAGACATGTATTGTTGACACTGTGCTTACATAGGGCACATTTCTAAATAAATTTGTGTTTGATCAATTTACCAATCATTAGTTGATACACAGGGCAGGTAGGAATCAGGCAATGATATAACAAATGGACTTAGTGCAGACAGTGTGAGGAAGACAGGTCCTAAAGCCAACTTTGGCACCTGAGTCCCCTTTTAGGTTCATAAGACCATGTCCAGGAATCCTAAATGACATTTTGATTTTTTTCTCTGAAGAGTATTGAATACTTAAACGAACTGAATACATGATGACTACATCGATGTAGGCCTCACTCAGTTACCATCCACCTTACATTATACTCATTCCCCGCTTTATGGTGGCAACAAATCTGTTGGCCTCTTTGTACATATGCTGTCTAAGGGGCTCCTTGGTTAACTTTAACTGTAGGTTCTTTGAGAATCTCTGGATTAGTATGCACTGTGCTGTTATAAGGTTTCCCCACGAGAGGTCGCTGCTGTCTTTCCTCATGTAGGACGAGAGGCCATAGTAAACTGAGCATTGCAGGCAGGTGCTTCACAGCAGTCTTATAATCTTATAAATTACTCTCTGGTTCATACACTATGTGTTGCATATGAGCTGTATAACTAGTCAAGTCAAGTTCTTTCTATAACACAGTGAAATATACAAAAAATTACTTTTTCTCTTAAAAGAAAAAAAGTGGTGGAAGTGAAAATGAAAATGACACGTGACATCCTCAACTCATGAGAAATGATTTTTCAAAAGTAAATATCTAAGCTGTCCTAAAATGTTTTTAATAACATTAATATAAGTTCACATCTCTCTTAAGATAAACATTAGGCAAAAAAACCTGAAGCTCGTAAAATTGCCATATTGTGATAAATGTAAGAGAGCTGTGAGGTATGTTTTCCTGTTGAATCATGCTCCGTGGTGGAATGATAGAAACTAAGAAAGGCAGACAAGAACTGAAAGTCACTGTTTCTCTAAGTGTACAATCTTATCTTGAACACATTGTTACATGTGATCACACCAGTTCAAAGGCCGTCGCATTGTCAGGCAGGTCACACGTCACTGTAATTCAGTCTGCTTTATAACATTGTTGTTTAACTCTTATAGGGCAAAGCAAGAGAGTACGTTTCATATAGTGCTTGTTTACCCATGGCTTTTATTTATATAGCAGTTTTTATCTTTCCCATAATGGTTGGTTTATCTTGAGGGTGGGAACTAGTGAGACAAATTCCTTCTTAAGCGTACAGCCACGGGCCTGCTCTTTATGTGCACATCTGCTGACTACCCTTCAATAGCTACACACCTAAGGCCAACTTTATAGTAAGTTTGTGAAGCAACAGCAGCTGTATGCAGTCTTCTTTTGGGCTGATGGGTGTGCAAAGGCTGGTTATTTTGATCTGGGCCTAGCTCCTCTTACTCTGAGTACTGCGTTTCAGCTTGCCTGCACTAAACAAAAGACAAGCAGCCCGGAAATGCATGAGCCAATCAGCATCTGCCTTACATTTTGCCAGCGTGCTCGGCCAGTCTCTGTGCGCCTTATATCAGAGCAGTGAGTCGGACAGCTTGGAGAGCCGTGGCTGTGCTCTGAGCAGGGTGAGGGCTGACAGGGCTGTCCTCCATGTTTTAATAAGCATTGACATATCACACAGAGTTTTTAGCCATGCATCCACAGAGGTAAGCCTTATTTTCATTCTTTCACATATACTGCTCTGTTGATAAGGCACCAGCCACTATGTGTGATCCGTGCCTGAGTAATAATACAGGTTTGTCTGACAGACTGGGGGAGGGGGAAGAGTATTTGACACCCCACAGCATAGGAGTGGAGCTTGGAAGGAGAGCATAGCATGGTACAGTACAACAGACTGCTTCTGCTAAGTGGGTGGCTGTCTGGATACATACAGTAGGGGGCCCACGGGTCAAGTGTAAGGTCATTGCATATTCACAGCATACTAACTGAGTAAACCTGCTTTCTTCTGTCAAGATCAAACAAGGACTGATTTTTTGTGGCTGCCCCTGGCCTATTCTGTCAAGATGGCAGGCCTGGTGAGGGATCCAGGCAGGATGGGAGAGACAGGGAGCAGTGCAGAGGGGAGTCCCCAGAGGAATTAACAGATGGTAAACTGACAGCACAGCAAGTTTAATTTAGGCCTCAAATTGGCATGAGAGTAAGACAGCAGGGCACGGTTGTTAATTGTTTGCCAGACTAACATGGCAATAAAGAACAGACTGTATTATGTCTAGGTGCCTGATTTTTTTTCTCTGCGCTTTCTACACCCAAACCCAGTTCACCTCACTGTTATGGCATTTTTTATTTGGTGAATAAAAAACAGCCCAAATCCTGTAAGCTGCTCACCAGTTTCCTAAAATACCAATTATCTGTGGACTAAATATGCCGTAGCAGCTTATTTATCACAGGGTTGGAGGAATTGCCTGAGCCTAATGGTGTGCACTGCCTCCCAGTGTTGTTCTCTGCTGCCGAGTGTCAGCCATTTTAGAGAGCTTCCCCTTTCTGTCCCTCTGCTCCAAGCACACTGAGTATTTGTATGTAAGAGAGAAGGAAAGGAGAAGGGAAGGACTTCCTCTGAAAAGGCACTGCATAGAAACCTCATCTCATCCAGAGAGGCTTGAAAACCTGTTTGAAGTCGACCAGGTTAGACTGCATTCTGCTTATATGTAATGGTGTTGGTGTTCTGTATGCATGAATCAGATAAAAAGCTTAAATTTAGTTAATTATTGTGTCTATTTCTGTCAGTTTATAAATGTAAATATTTGATTTTTTAACATTACATATATTCCAGGTGAAATATGTAAAATGTGTTTTGACATTTGGATGATGTCTGACAAAGGCTCTGCTTTAAGTATAAGCAGGGGATCTATGGCCTGGATATAATGGCGCACATAATGTTGCTTGACCAGTGTTCAGGAGCAGTCTGCACTGACTGAAACAGCAAATCCCCCCCATGGTGTTTTGTGAATGGTGCTTGGTAATTCTTCTAATCCCTTCATTCCACTATAGTGCGAGGACTGGTGTAGGCACACTTAAATCTGCATTACACCGACTCACACAGCCTCTTTAGTTTAGCACCTTCCCGGATCCGTGTAGGAGCCTTGATGTTTTGGCCGGAATATGTTTCTCTTTCACAGGGTTTGTTTATGGTTATGTTAAGCTGTATATATTGTTTGTATTCTTGGTTTGAAGTTATATAGTTGATTAAACAAAATGCATCTATTTGTAAAATTCTGCATAAAGAAGTACAGAGCTTTGCTTTGAACTATTTATTCTTGTTTATTTTTCAGTGTGCTGTTGCTCACACTCAAATCTCCAGGCAGATATTGATTATGAGACAGTATATGCTGAAGAAGCATGGCAGAGAGCAGGAGGGAGGAGGGGTTATGCCTTCCGTACTGTCTGAGAGGCCTGTGACATTTTCAGTCCTGTCTTTGTGTCCAGTATTAGGGCCCATGCTGCATATCAACACACTCGGGCACATAATAACCTGCATGTGGTCCTCTACAGCAGATTTGACTGGTGCCGCGTGTACGTGCTGTGTGTGCGGTGCGCACAGTGGTCAGAGAGAGAGGGAGAGAGAGAGAGGGAGAGAGAGGGAGAGTGAGTGCGTTCAAAATGGATGCCATACACATACACTGGCTGAGAGCACAGCGAGGGAGGGAATCTGATCCTCTCCCTGTCATGCTTGCATCTTACATGTCTGATAAAAGGCACACGGCCAGTATATGTCTGTATGGGCTTTAAAGGCTTTAAAGGGAGTGAGGGACTTGGTTTTCAGGAGGTTTTTTAGCAACAGTGAGGAGCAGTCCTCTCTGCATTGCAGTACTGTGGCTGAGGAGAGCGGGGAGAAGAGAGCCTGTGTGGCACACCGAGCTGAGCACCCAATCAGGCACCTCCGTGTGGTGCTCAAACCAATCGGCAGCCTGCAGCCGAGGTTAAAGATTGACAATTGCAGGAGAGAGCAGCAGGGAGAGAAGGCCTTCTGGGAAACCTGGACCCATCTTTTCCCTCATCCCCCAACGCCCTCAATAATTGAAAAAGATTTAGGAATAGGCTGAAGAATCTGTATGTGAGAAAGGAAAAAGGTATGCTGTTGATTTCCTACATTGAAGCATGGATGTTATGGCAGTGGTGGGTGTGGAGAGGGTTGTGTCCATGGATTACAATAGGCTGTATCGTGTGATCTGTGGTGTTTTGATTTAAAAATGTTTTTGTCCGGATGGGCAGCATTGATTTTCCTCCTTGTGTCTGTCCATGTCTTCTTTCCCTTTGTCTCTTGTTGCTGTGTTTCCTGCCCCTGGACAGGACAGGATGTTGCTGGGGTAGATTGTGTGAGACTGTCCAGACAGGTTAGACGAGGAGGCCAGTAAAGCCATTTCACTGCACTCCTGTCTCTATCTGCAGATGCGTTCCTGTCTGTCATTTCATCCTTCTTTAGTGATGGTGTTGGTGGTGATGAAGGAGGAAGAGGAGGGATGAGGGTTATTGGTGAACAAGATTATTGACAAGGACACAGTATGTTTGTTTTCATTGAACTCCTGTCTTTTTCACACAAAACATTCAAATGGTGTTTTCCTCGGAGAAAGTGAAATCAAAGATTTGTAAAATTGAAGCCATCTGAACAGTGAGGCCGATGCATCTGCTGTGGTGTCAGAGAAAATGGCAACAATAACAGGATCGACAACAGGGCGCCTGCAAACCAAGGTGAATCATGTTGAATGATACTGAGAAAAACCTGTTGGGCAGATTTTGAATAGAGAGTGGCTCACAGCAGATTGTGGCTTACATTTCAAAGAAATGTTTCTCAACAGAACTGGGGCTGTGATTATGTAATCCATTAGGATATGCTGTCTGCTACTAGGTCACTTGATCAATGAATATTGTGTGGTTGTATTAAAACAGCAGGGAGGTCTGTTTAGCTGCCTTTCACTTGTAGCATTTCAGAAGGTTCGGAAACTGCAAATTCTACTGTTCTATGTTTTCATGTTTACTATTTATAGACCCGTGGTCAGTGGAAGAGGTGCCTGCTATTTATAATTGGAGAATACAGCTGCTTTTGCTCCACTATTGGTGAAGTTTTGCTTTAACTGAGTTAAAGATATTTTCAGCATTCAGAGGATGTCTGATTCAGTCACCAAGTTGTGGTGTAATTCTCCCCCAGAGCTTAACATTATTCTTGAAGTGTGGTTTAAGTGATGTCATTGTTATTATATTGGTATTTTCATTCATTGTGGCTGTTGAAAGTTGCAGTTCAGTTTGTCTCATATCACCTGCATCATAGACAATATGTCATAAGGTATTTGCCAAATAAACCTGCAAACCTGAAACCTGTACTGAGGCTATGTAGAGTATTTTCAGATTTTCAGTGGCTGGTTTGTTTTCATGATCATTGTTGTACTGTGCAATAACTGTTTTGACGTTTTTCTTGAAACTATGTGACCTTCAGCAAAAAATATGCTTTCTTCAAGTGCTATACTGGAATCAGAAGTAAATCATTTTTCAGTATTTCACCACTGCACAGACAAAAAATAATATCTCGATGAATTGTTGCTGATAGTTTTATCCCTCTAAGCCTTTGAAATCTCTGTTTTTGGCATAAAACTGAAAATAGTAGTTTGAAGAATTTTACAGAAGATTTATGATGCTTCCTTTTCCAACTTAGCAAATCAAATCTGATTAGACTTAATGTCAAGAGAAAGGTAAGACTGACCTTTCTTATCTAGAATAACACAACTGTAGTACAATGAGGGGACTGTGTTAAGAGGCAGGTGAGATGGAAGGAATGTTTAACAATTCCACCCATGTAAAATACAACTGAAAGTCACTAATGAACAAGACTGTTTGGATTATGTGTACACTTTGCCTCTGAACCAGTCAGCAGTGTTAGGTGATATAAGGTGCTGAGATTTGTTTACAGATTTGTTTAGGTTATGTTTGACTGGCAAACCTTTGATGATTGTCTTCTCTACATCAGTCTGTCAGAGGACGAGGGAAATACTGAGATTACAGAAGACGGAATGGAGATCTCAACACGGTCCAAAGGTAAGAACAGACTATACAAGTGTGTTTTCAGATACTGCAGGTTGGCAGGGCATTTGCTACACCACTTTCTGTACTTCAGACATTGATGTGGTTTTGTTTATAGATTATAACTTAGGTATAGTGTATGTATCTCACAATGTTGGCTTCCACTTGGTCTGTAAGTACAGGAAAACTGGTGTGTCATTTCTGGTATTTGTTTTCATCAGTCTGCCCTTACTGGTTTGTGTAAACTCTGACCTTTGTCTACAGTTTCAGACACGGGGTCAACAGAGAGGATGACCCAGAAACGAAAGATGCCAAGTCCTGCTCACTCATCCAATGGTCACTCGTCTGCTGAAACCTCCCCCTGTCCAATGAAAAAGAAGAAGAAACCAGGTGCTCTTAGCAGCAGCAAAGACCAGGTATCAGCAAAAAAATGGATTTAAACCTGCTATTACTGCTATAGAGTGGTCCCTCGTTTATCGCGGGGGATACGTTCTAAAAATAACCCGCAATAAACGAAATCCACGAAGTAAGTTTTACAATTATTATACATATTTTAAACCACACACTTTTATACAGCTTTTTACACGCATTTTGTACAGTACTCCCTTAAACAGGACGCAGAACACGTGCGGTTCTCCCTTAGCCAATTTCGGACGCAGAACACAATGCGCGTTCATACTGTACAGTACGCTGTAAAAAAAAAAAGCACAAAAAAAATCCGCGAAAAGTGAACCGCGATATAGCGAGGGACGACTGTACCTGTTTTTTGCAGTTGTCTGAAAGTGTGACTTCACCAAAATCACTTAAAACATATTTTGTTTCTTGCCTTCAGAGGCACTGAGCAGTGTGGATAGATTTGGTTTTACTTGCTGAAGGTCTGAAATGTTTGTGACTGAGACTTCTGCTGCTGAGCTCAAATGTGGAACTTTACTCAAAGCTTCCAAAAAATGTTTGTTTTGTTTATTACAACTGAATTAATAGTAATTACTTAGTAAATAGTAGTAAAAAAATATTTTCTATGTATTATTTTTGTTGTTATTAGTGGGTTAATTCAACTCCAGATTGTTGTGAAATTATTTTCAATATTCGAAATTTATAGAAATGACAAAACAAGTTTTCATTTTATTTGAATTTGTCTACACTTTCTGGAGCACTGCTGGTGTTTTGGCCTGTAGTTGCCAGATACATTTGTTTACTTTAACAATATATGACACAGAGACAAATCCTATTAAAATCAGCTTAAAACAATCTGCTTCTATATTATTATTCATATAACTACAATATTCAGTAATAAAAAAAAGAAAAAAAAACAAGCTGCAACATTCAGCTCTGCATTATAATTTGTAGCATGGGTGTAGGTGTCGATAAAGCTCGTATACAGCCCTGATATGATATTTATCTGTTTCAGCTACAATGACAGACTTTTGATAACATCATCTTTTTGCTTTGGCAAAGACGTGTTCGGTTGTGATCAGTAATGGATCCTGCTATTCTGCGTGCTGGTTCACTGTCACTGATTCTGGGAAACTCAATGGAACTCAGCTGCCATTAGTGTACCTGTGTTTTTCTGGTTCTGACAAGTCAAAAAGTGTGCTGTGCCACCAGTCCACTGATATTCTTTAACTTTTTTTAAGGCCTGTTATTTGTTCAGGGTAGGTTTGCTCTTTTGCATGAATGGCCTGCTTCACATCAACACACATTATGCAGAGTTAGATGCTGCCCAGTATAACCACAGTCTGAACCACTTAGCTGCTCCTTTCTGTCCTTAACAGTACTCTACAGTTTGCTCTAGGGCTGGACAAAGTGATGTTGTCTACTGAATTATATCATTACTAAACTGGCATCGGTGACACAATACGTTCTCTTGTTCTCTTGTGATACTGAGGCACAGGAGTTACTTTTCTTTTTGGAGACACTGAAGCTCTTACCTGTTCTATTTTTGGTAGTGGTCTTTTGTAAGATTGACATCATGGCACATTTTTATGTACTTGAAATACTTTTCACTTGGATACACGCTGTTTAATTCTAGCTGTCTGTTGTAAGTTTGATTAGTGGCTAACTACTTGCCATTGATTTCCATCTCTCGTCTGCTCCATTGAGATCTTATTATTTCAGGAACATCCTTACGTATGTCATCCATCATAGAATGTAGAAACAATAATGTGTTTTACAGTGTTATGTCATTTGAATAAACATTTATGCGTGCACATTTTTAACTCTGTCTCTGTAATCTGACAAAGCAATATGGTTACTTGTGGCTAGTTAAGGTTTTCATTTGCATGCTTTGCTGCCTTTATTCTTAGCAGTTAGCTCAGCTTAGTGCTTCATAAATGCACAATAGGTAAATGATGACACACACATTAGGTTAACTTTGTAAATTATTAGTAGCCACTGGAACTCTGAGCTTTGGTGCTCATTGGTGATGGTTATGTTCTAAAATACTGACTCAAATCAGAGAACAGCAAGTCACATAACCTAAATAAATAAACATTCAGACTTATTTTGTGATAATTTCCACCACAGAGAATAAATTACGTTGACTTTTTAGTTGGTCATCTCATCAATCCACAGTTATTGTGTAACACTTGTACTCATCAAGGCTCACAGAAGTCTGTGTTTTGGACTTCAATGTGCCTTTTGTTGATGCTATGCATGTCTGCTTGGCTTCTCTAATCTTTGGCCTGATTTTGACCGTCCCCAACTTTGTGTTTCTTTTGCCTGTATTCCAGTCAGAACTAAGACATGGTCCCTTTTACTATGTGAAGCAGCCAGCACTCACCACAGACCCTGTTGATGTTGTACCGCAGGACGGCAGGAATGACTTCTACTGCTGGCTGTGCCACCGCGAGGGCCAGGTGCTCTGCTGTGAGCTCTGCCCCAGGGTGTACCATGCCAAGTGCCTCAAACTACCAGCCGAGCCCGAGGGCGACTGGTTCTGTCCGGAGTGTGAGGTACTCACCCAGGAATGTGTAGGGTGTGTGGGTGTTATAAACAGTGGTTCCCAACATTTTTTCCATGGAGCCCCCATGGCACACTCTTACCAAAAGAATAATTGCATTAGATAGCCACGAACACATTCTGGCCAAGATCTGTCCACTGAATTTAACTCCTGACATTACTGTGTAAAATAGTGATGCTCTGACTGCAGGAAAAACAAGGAGGAGCTAGCTAGCAGACCCGATGAAACTGATTGAGAGTGCAGAGATTAACCTACCAATGTGTCTACTATTTTTAGACTAAGGCTGAACAAATACATGTTTGAAATAGTTTTGTTTAAACTATCCAGTGATTTTTGTCAAAGCAACATTATGAAGAAATTAATATTTTTGCGATTTAGCGCTCCACTTTCAGAGTTACATAAGACACAAGACATAGCAGCCAGCTAATTGTACTTACTAGTCCAAGAGCAAGAATTCCAGCCCAGCGTCTGTCTTTTAGCCTTTTATTTTACAAAGCTCTTACCAACAGGTAAAAGTCAGTCGCAGTTTCACTCTTGTCTAATGGGCTCTTGCCTTTCTTCGTAGTGTTCTCTGTCACCCTCTTCAGTCCCTTCGCCTCTGGGATGTTCAGCCTCTCCTGAGCCTGGCTACATTGCCTGCTCACCCAGCTCCAATTCTGGTGTCCATTTCCACATCTCTTCCCAGATGTCCAAAATACCTGTGGTACCAGTGGAAACACCAACACTTCCCTTGTGCTCTGAGCTTAGATTAGCTAAAATTATCATCAAATGGAAAACCAGAAAACATTTTCTCCATAAAATATGGTCCACTTTCACTAAAATCAGTGAAATAGTTGGTGGTGTGTGACTTAGTGCTGTATTCTTACAGGAACTTACTTATCCATAGCATAATGTTACATAGTGCAAGAACAGATGTACGGGGGCTGCAGAGTGGGAATGACAGAGATACTAGTCATCCTATTACAAGACAGTGCAGCATAAAATGATTTAAAATCTGTTACTATACAGTAGGAAAAATATATAATGTTGCTTGAACAGGATGTGCAAATATGACATCTTCCGAGCAAACAAAGCCTCCTGCAACCACTGTGATCTTTGGAACATCCCTGGGGGGGGTCTCGGACTCCAGGTTGGGAACCACTGTTGTAAATTTCACTTCAAAACCGGTAGTAATATTTTTTTTTTTACGGAGGACATCTCAGTCTGTTTGGACATAAGTGATGAAAATGTGTTGAGCCTACATACATTCTGTGCAATAATGGCATGAGAACAAAGTTTTCAACTATTTCCCTCTTGATGTCTTCCAGAAAATAACAGTTGCTGAGTGTATAGAGACTCAGAGCAAAGCCATGATGATGCTAACTATAGACCAGCTGTCTTACCTACTAAAGTTTGCCCTTCAGAAGATGAAACAGCCAGGTGTAAGTACTCTGGTCCCTCTGTCTTTCTAGGAATGTCATGCTATTTAACTGATTTGAATTGTGTTGGTAATTACAGATGGTATGCTCACTATTTATTCGCATTTTAATTTCACTTGAATATTTGCATGTATTCTTGTTTGACCAGTCTTAATTTTTAGATTGATTATGCAACCAAAAGACTTTTTGGTCATCATATTCCCAACAGATGTGCCAGATGTTAATTTAGATCTGCACCCTGCTACCTGTCTGCATATCTGTCCATGATGATATATGATATATTAGTGATCTGCAAGTGCAAATGATTTCTAATAACAGAACTAACAATCATAGTCATTGTACTATAATGGGCCTGTTATGGTTGGAAACCATGAAGGTTAACATGCTAGCTGGTGGTGAGGATACAGCTGCCCCTCTCACTCTCTTTCAGGATCATCCCCGCTTGTCATCTCGCTCCCCCCATGCAGCTTCCACGCAGAGAAAGACTTTTAATTGGGTAATCAATTACACCACTAACAAGACCCCGTCATGATTTCTTCCTCCACTGGTTTTCCTCCTTTTGTTTGAAGCGGCTTTTAGAGTTTTCAGTAGTAGCTATGTGGTAGCATGTCATGGGCACTAGAGGGGAAAGCTGTGCAATAACTTTGGCCTGAGAGTTTGTCTACCTTCACTTTCTTTTCTGTCTACTTTTATAGACTGAACCCTTCCAGAAACCGGTCTCTCTTGAACAGCATCCAGATTACGCAGAGTACATTTTTCACCCTATGGATCTTTGCACACTTGAGAAGGTAAACCATAAGCTCACATATTCTTTCATAATTTAAATGTAGAAATGTTAAAAAAGACTTGAAATGTTAATTGCTTTTTTTTGCATGGCAGAATATTAAAAAGAAAATGTATGGCTGTACAGAGGCCTTTTTGGCAGATGCAAAATGGATTTTGCACAACTGTATTATATACAATGGAGGTATGTGATAAATGTGATAACATGGATTAAATCATTATCATGCTATTAATTAGAATGTATATTGTATGTACTCTGTCCTGAAATTGTTTAATTAATGTTTAATGCAACCAATTGTGTTCCATTGTTGGTTGTCATTTGTCAGTAAATTGTTTTGTTAGTTTTTAATTAGAATTTGCACTTTGTACAACAATAACATGCCGTTATCATTATAATACAATTCCACTGAAAGAAGATTAACAACAATATTGAATTGCCCTGTCTCGTGTATTTTACATAAATTTATTTTTTTCAGGCAATCACAAACTCACAGCAACTGCTAAAGTGATTGTAAAAATCTGTGAGCATGAGGTGGGTATATGGTCTGGGTCAAAACCATTTTCTCATATTCAAGCTGAATTTAGTTTTTTGTTTTTTTTAATTAATTTAAAATACTAGATGTGGCAACTGAAACATAATTTCATGTGTCTTTTGATTCTTTAATTTCAGATGAACGAGATCGAAGTTTGTCCTGAGTGTTATCTGTCTGCTTGTCAAAAGAGAGACAACTGGTTCTGTGAGCCTTGTGTAAGCTAGTTGAGTAACTTGGAAGTTTCTGTTGATGATTCCACCAGATTGTTTACTCATTCAAACATAGATCACTGGAATACCACCACTTAGTTCCAGTGTTTTACTGTATGTCTGCAGAGTAACCCACACCCTCTGGTGTGGGCCAAACTGAAAGGATTTCCATTCTGGCCTGCTAAAGCTCTGCGGGACAAAGATGGACAGGTGGATGCTCGCTTTTTTGGTCAGCATGACAGGTACCAGCACTTTATGCCTCACTTACCTGGATTATATGGCACACTTCAGGGTTTGTTTTTGATGTGAATCTTTATCCTTCAGGGCTTGGGTTCCTTTAAACAACTGCTACCTCATGTCCAAAGAGATTCCATTTTCTGTGAAGAAGACCAAAAGTATCTTCAACAGTGCCATGCAGGAGATGGAGGTCTACGTAGAGAACATGAGGAAGAAGTTTGGTGTCTTTAACTATGCCCCCTTCAGGACACCATACACTCCTGACAACAACTTTCAGATGCTGCTGGACCCCTCCAACCCCTCATCCACCCCAGTCAAACCTGAGAAACAGGAGAAGATCAAGCTGAGCTTTGATATGACAGCATCACCCAAGATCCCTTTGGCCAGGACCATGTTGACTGGAATAGGAGGGGGCACAGCGGGTCGGCGGCTCCCTCTTGGTGACATGCCTCGCTCCCCCATGAGCACTAACTCCTCTGCCCATACTGGTTCGGATGGGGAGCAGGAAACACCGGACAAGTCCCAGACAAAAGCCCCAAACAGCCAGTACAGTGCGGGAGAAGAGTCCATGGACTGTACAGGTATTTCACCATTTTAGGTGTGGTAACGAGTATGCTGTGCCTGATAAGAGGAAACTTCATTTTAATGGTAAATATCTTTGAACAGCCTCACCTGCCCATCCTCGACCTGGTCCTGCAGGCAGCTCCCTGGACAGCCCTAAACCATTCCATTCTCAAACTCCGGGCATCCCCAAGCAGGAGAAGGCACCACCGACAGGAAGCATTCTGAACCTCAACCTAGGTAAACATGTTATGCCAATTAATATGCATGAACGTTTTAAATAATGTTACTTCTCTCTGAGTAAAGGCAGGTCATGAACCTTTTCTGCTTGCTGTCTGGAATTATTTTATGTCGTGTTCTTTCAGATCGAAGTAAAGCAGAAATGGACCTAAAGGAGCTCAGTGAAACAGTTCAGCAGAAACAAGGAGCTGCACCAGTCCTCACCTCTCCGAAAAGACAGATCAAGAGCCGTTTCCAGCTGAATCTGGACAAAACCATTGAGAGTTGCAAGGCACAGCTTGGTCAGTAGAGTTTGCGTATAAAATTACCAATGTCTGAAGTTTTTCTGTTGTTGATAGTCAAATGTTGCTTAAGGCAAAACATTTTTAGGATGTAATTATGTGATGTTGTGGTATGGTAGGTTTCGAAAAATTTTCATCAGATTGCTCTCTTAGTTGTGTTTGCTCGTCTGTAGCTGACCCCTATAACATCTTGAATGGTGGCGTGATATCTCTCCCGTTTCTTTGTTTTGCAGGTATAGATGAGATCTCTGTTGATGTGTATAAAGGTGTGGAACACAGTGACTCAGAAGACTCCGATAAATCAGACTCCAGTGACAGTGAGTATGCCAGTGATGACGAGCAAAAGACCAAGGATGGTCAGGATGCAGCACCGAATGATGAAGCCCAGAAGGAGCCTACCAAAACTAAAGTCAAAGACCAATCTTCCCAGAACCAAGATAAGGAGGGTAAAGCTGATAAACTCGTGGCAGCAGATTCTGCAGCAGGCGACGCCTCTGCAACACTGTCAGATGCTCCAACTAAAGAGAAAATCGGCAAAGATTCTGAAAAAGAGAGCCCAGAGAAGATGAAAGCACCTCCAGCGTCACCTGCTTCCAGAGAGAAGTCTCAGGTGAAAGAGGAGGCAAAGCAGCTCGCACAAGTGGAGGACTCTGACTCAGAGAGAGAGCTGGTTATTGACCTCGGAGAGGAACAGGGAGGCAAGGACAGGAAGAGGAGCCGAAAAGACAATGCTCTTAAAGATTCTTCTGCTGGTAAACCTGAAGGTGAGAGTTTTACTTTTCTTTTGATCCCATAAGAAATAATCACACACACACTGAATGTTCATCTCCATTTTAATGTTTCTAACATTTGCAAACATCAGCAATTTTGCGCAGGCAGAACTATAAATAACGTAAGTATTTTCCGTTGTAGGTAAAGCCCTGACTCCATCGACACTCCCATCTCAAAACAGTACAGCTCCTTCCACACCCTCCAGTGTTTCCACACAGTCCCCAATGGCTATTCCTGTCACCATGGTTTCCTTCACTTCTCCCTCTCCCGCAACCATAAGCCTTACAACTGTGTCCAGTGCCACAGCAACACCCCCGTCTTCTTCCTCCTCCTCCTCCTCAGCCTCCACCACACCAGTGTTGAAGAAACAGCGCCCTCTGCTGCCTAGAGAGTCGGTGCCAGTGGTGCAGAGAGCTGTGGTGTGGAATCCCACTGCCAAGTTTCAGACCTCCTCTCAGAAGTGGCACATGCAGAAGGTGCAGCGTCAGCAACAGAACCAGCAACCTGTGGCAACAACACAGCCGTCGTCTCCTAGGCAAGGCCAGGCTCAAGGACAGACACAGGCCACTGGGAACGGCTCGACAGTGGTATCCTCATCTTCAGCACAGCAGTCTTCACAAAGCACACGCTATCAGACCAGACAGGCTGTCAAAGGTAGAAAACACATGACAGTATTCAAGTATGGCCTAACATAGTATCTATGGTTGACATTATTATTTGGAATAATACAATTTAACCTCTACAGCAACACATGTACTTGGTAAATATTTCCCCACCAGTTTGTCCATAATAATGTTCCTTATTGATGATTATTTTTTAATTCTAGCTGTTCAACAAAAAGACACTCCACTCAGCACATCCACGTCAGCTGTCACTCTGGTATCCAGTAGTCCAGCTTCTGTTGCCATGATGGCAACATCAAGTTTAGGCACAGCTGCTACATCTTCACCAGTGGCAACTGACCTGTATATTCCCACTGCCTCAGCGGATGTGGCTGCAGATATTGCCAAGTACACAAATAAAGTTAGTATCATTTTTCATTTACATTTGCTGCGAAAGGTATCAAATTCCCTGGACTTCAGCGTGGACTGATCATTCCCTGGCTAGATAGCCTAGTTGAAAACATGTCCTGGGAGCAGTTTGTTTTATTTCTGAGGGGAAATGTTTCTGGTTTCTAAGATACTGACATACATATGTCAAGTGACATATTTTTCACAGATTTTTTTAAATGATACTTAACCAAATTAATGTTAGTAGCTCACTCTGTTACTCTGATCCATCTCTAAAATATGTTTCTGAATGTTGTGATCCACTCTTTTTCAGATAATGGATGCAATCAAAGGTACAATGACTGAAATCTACAATGACCTCTCGAAGAGTACTTCAGGGAATACAATAGCAGAGGTAATTGTTTATTCTTTTCCCTTTAGAAACTAAGTAATATTCAGAAGATACCAGTAGCTTTGCATGTGACCCTTCACTTACCCTAACGTACTGATGGGTTTCTAATTCAGATCAGGCGGCTGAGAATCGAAATAGAAAAATTGCAGTGGCTGCATCAACAAGAGTTGTCAGAAATGAAGCACAATCTTGGTGAGATCAGCAACATACTATGCAAGACGTCTTCTATTCCCCAAACTGCGCATTGAGTTTTACTTGTGTTTACATGTTTCCTGCACTACAATGTAGAGCTTACAATGGCAGAGATGAGGCAAAGTCTGGAGCAGGAGAGAGAAAGGTTGGTGACTGAGGTAAAGAAACAGATGGAGCTGGAGAAACAGCAAGCAGTGGATGAGACAAAGAAGAAACAGTGGTGTGCTAACTGCAGGAAGGAGGCCATCTTCTACTGCTGCTGGAACACCAGCTACTGTGATTACCCCTGTCAGCAAGCCCACTGGCCAGAACACATGAAGTCCTGCACTCAGTCAGGTAACAGCATGTGCTAGCATCAACATGATGCTGATAGGGTTTTTTTGTTTAGTTTAGTTTTTCTACTTACAGTTGCTCTCATTGTCTGAAAGTGTCCTGTCCTCTGCTTGTCTACATAATCACCACCCACACTACTACTGACATTTTCATGGATGTAATGTATTTTTCACTTTTGTTCTATTTGTAGCCACAGCCCCACAGCAAGAACCTGAGGCTGAGTCGACAGCAGACCTCCCAAACAAAAGTTTAGGGCAGACTAGCAGTGGCCCGAACTCTCTCAGAGACACGCCAGCCTCTGCACCATCAGACAAAGACTGTGATATGGAGAAGAGCACTGATAACGTTGCTGTCACTTTGTCCTAACCGAGCTGACCATACTTGAAAATGTAAATGTATAGATGTTTTTTTTCCACTACAAGGATATGTCTCTGTAAATTGTCCTGTTCTGTTCAAGCAGCTGTTAAGGGAACAATCTAAATTCTTTTTATTTATATAGTTTTGTTTGCCTTTCAGGGCTCACATACTGCCCCCCAGTGCACAGTGGTCTATGAAACATTTTAAATGTGGAAACAAGACTGACAGCAGATAGTTAATAACCACTAGAGGGGGCAGTTTAAAAAAATGTATACTGCATATTCATACACTCCTTTGCAGTCTATAGAGAGCTGTCAGTATAAAGATCTAAAACGCATGCCTGAGTGTCACAAAACATACACATAGTGTAAAGGACAACAGTTCAAGACTGCAAAAATGTAACCTATGTTAATGGACCACCCCAGCTTTAGGTTTAGAGGACTGATGACAGAAATGTCTGTAAATTACTTATTTTGTATTCTATGTTAATTTATTTGTTATTCTAATGTTGCCTGCTGTATACTGCAAAGAAAATAACAAATACAAACATTTTAAACAAGCTGTTTCTATGGTTACACTGTGGTCTAATTAGTTGTGAATAGAGCTGCAATTTCTTTTAACAATTAATTTGACAATTATTTTCTGGATTAATCTCGATTCAGCACTTGGTCTATAAAATGTCGAATTTGTGACCATCATTAGTAAACAGCATTTTCTGCCATTTCTGCATGAATTTTTTTTTTCTTATCAGAATAGCCGGCTGTTATTTTTTTTGTCCATTGACTAATTGTTAATTCATTTTTGCAGTTCTAATTATGAAGCAGCCTGCGACTAATTAGCATAGTTTCAACTAAAGGTAGAGTAGTTATGTAGGTTTTAAACAGAGATCTTAAAACCTGAAACTCAAGCTCATATAACACAATCTTGTTGGTCACAACAGTGCCATCTTAAGTTTTATCTCATTGCTGTTTCAGGGGAACTTGTTTATGTGTTGGACTGGTTTTGGCATATGTCAAATTTAAAAGCCTATACATGTGGCACATTTTAAAATTTCAGGAGGCCATACATCAGATGTCCCAGAAAAGAGGTTTCTCATGGCACTAAATACAGACATGAAAAGCTGAAATTCTTCAGCAAATGTCAGAAGAACAAGTCACAGATAAAAGTCTAGAAGTGTTTAGACTTAGGTTATCTGACAGACACAAAATGTGACCTGATGTGCAGTAGGCTCCTAACAGTAGTAGTTCAAATTTGAGACAAAAGGGAGTAACAAACATTTAATATATTGTCTGCTAAATATATTATAAATCCTGTTTAGCTCAAGGTTGTTTCCTTAAATTAGCAAATATATATATATATGGCATTTTTAGTGTATTAAGAATTAGAAGGCTGTGCATTTATAAAGTTCATTGGCACGCCTCGGTCTACTGGCTGGACAGACGCAGCATTGTTGTCTGTGGCCGCGCGGTGTCCCCTCCCGGCCGCTGGGGGCGCTGCAGACCCGCTGACCGTGTTCTGTAAACCGTCAGCCATCTGCCGCAGTCAGTTAGCTCCAGCGGGAATGGAAAATGGAGGATTGACCGATCAGCGAGGGCATATCATCGGTATTTCTGACATGTAGGTGGGTAGAAGCAGCAATGCCGCATTGTAGTAACGTTAGCGTAGTGTTTGGTTTGTGTGGGGTGCTTCTGTGTGTCGACCTGCTCCAGGTGAATGTTGAGTGTGACGTTAGCTGTAATGTTAACCTGTACAACCAGGCTACGCTGTTACATTTCCCTCTCCTTATTATTTAAACATGTTTCTAGCTACAGAGTGAATGGCTGCTGTTGTTCGGTGTTTGGTAGTGAGGTGAGCGGGTCTCGGTGGTTATCTCACAGCCAAAGGTTGAATTTGTGCTTAGCTCGTGGTGGCTAATAGCGTTAGCCAGGCATGCTAGCTACAAGTGCACGTTTTTCAGCGCTCCGTCCCTCGTCGGAAAAAAGGAAACAATAACATTTATCGACGAGGCAGGAGACCCGTGCAAGTGCGTGCTTAACGTTACACAAGAAGGTGTCCAGTGTGACGGGCCCAGTGTCTGAATGTGTGGCATTGTGCTCGTGGTTTGCGTTAGCTGACGGGAGATGGTGGTCTGGCTGCGCCGCCATCATTGATGTCGGGCGTCTGGGTTGTAGTCTGTTGTCGTAGTTTGATTTCTCCAGTGTATTCCGACTGGTTTCATATATACGCAGAGGTCACATTGACAGTGTAGATGTGAGGACGATGTCTGCTTGTGACTGACTGAAGAAATCATGCGCTTAAAGGCCCTTTGCAGCTACCTAATAGCGGCCTCGACCGCGATGCGTCTCTTATAAACAGAGCATCGCGGTAGACGCGCCATGACTCTGAATCTGTAACACACATGTCAGAGAGTTGAGAGATTTGGTCGCTTTGTCTGTATACGTTAAATGTTAAATTTGATCTTCGTCCCGGGCCCCTCCCACCTTCTCCTGGCAACCGTATCCACCCATTCACGTGGCACGGCGTCGTGACCACACGCACGCCACCGGAGGGATCCCGTTTGAATCACTTTGAGTCATTTTTGTTTTGACGGTGCAGTGTGCCGCCTCACCAGTACCTCAGGTGTAACTATTGTTATTGAAATCATTCACAGGGGATTCTTGCTTACTGACAATTTTGCAGCAATCAGTTGCCCAACTCATATTTGGTTATTGCAGCGCATTAAATCAGTCAAATTCACCTTTGCCGGCTCTTTCTGGCTGATCAAATAGTGTTCAAATTTTAATTGAGCAGTTTGGCAATTGGAATATATCCCTGTTAGTCGATATCTTTGGTGTCCATAAAATGAACATGATCTGTTGTTGATTTTATCTAAACAAGTCCTCACTGTTGTTGCAGCCTTTTTATGGTAGTACTTTGACCCTATCTTGTGTTTTTTTCTCTCCGGCAGATCCTTTATCCGTGTACCAAGACCGATGATTACTGCTGCGAAGCATTTGTTTTGTTTGAGGAAGCACTCTGATCCTCACTGCTGAACTGCAGGTACAGACACTTTTTTAAAATGTTTTATTACGTGCTCTTAAATTTAAAGAATAGAAAGAGCAATGTGTGTATTGCCACAATGAATGTGTTCTCATGCTTGTAAATGCCTGAAATGTTTTTTTTTTATGGTTTTCATCCAGTTTGATGCCTGCTAACCAAATTTTAAATGAATAAAACAATAATATTGATAATTTTAAGTCAGTAAATGAAAGATTTTAATTGTAATATTTCAATATGGTACAACCTTAAATTGCAGCATTAAACCATAGAGGGTATGTATATGATGTAACTATACACGGAAGTTGCCATAGTCAGTCACTCTTAGTAATAAACATACTTCACTCAGTATCTGTCATGCATTTTCATGAAAAATACTGCTATAAATATAAAAACCTGATGTACAATGAAATGCACAGTTTTAAAAATACAAAAAACCTGCTCATATTTTATCCAGACTGCAGAAGGCTTTAGAGTTCTTGTGATTTTGATGAGGCCAACACATGTGAAGTATCTGTTTCTGCTTTAGTTCCTGACGCACACATACAGATGTTATGTATGCGTCAGGAAACTTGTCGGCAGTATAGCCCGACCAATACTGGATTCTTGTGGCTGATATTGAAATTTGGGATTTTAAATATCCGATTTGTTAAAATAAGACTGATGACCAAGAAAAGTCACCGTGGTCAATGCTGTGTGCTGTTTGTTAGACTCTAATTTGACATTTGGTACTGATGGTCTGATGTGTGTTTGTGTTCCTCTCAGTATTACATCTCTCCCTATCCATTCATAGCAGCCATAATGAGGTTGTTTGGCTACTCTGTGATGGATGTGGTGTGATGTGATAAAGTCATGTCATTGCATACTCTCAATAGAGCTTCCATTAAGAAAAAAATGTTCAATCAGTACTGTATGGTGTAAATAAACATAAGTGTAACTGTTTTTGTTTTTAAGTAATGTAATAGAAACGTTACTATCCCAGTTTTCTAGGACATGGACCCATTCCAGCACTGCCCTCCTCCCCCAGTATTTGTCATGTTGTGAACTGAAAAGAGTGACTCATGGCTGGTCTCTTGTGCTCTTCTGTAGACATTCAGTTTGAAAATAGTGATTGACTCCATCATCTATGGAGAAGAATGTGAGCCCTGAGCTCTCTCTAGCTCCTGAGCCAGAGCAGAGCCAGGACCGTATGGATAGCTGCTCTCAAGGTACCTTGGATGAGCTTCTTTTCCCTCATAATAAAGGGGTGGGAACTTTGTATTAATACCACTAGTGGTGTCAGGCTCTATAATTTTTTTAATGATTTCTAATTTGGCTGAAATGTAGGGTAAGTAAGGGTGATAACCAAGTCAAGCAATCATTTTCAGATTCATAAATTCATTGCTTGATCACAAAATAATCAGTAATTTCTTTGCCATGTTTTTATGTTGCACTTTGTCATATTCTTTTTCACACAGCCATCTTTATTTATCTGTTCACAGGTTGTGGAGAAGGTGATTGCGAGCAGAAGGAAAAGTTTCACACCAAAAGCGATAATGTGGCCAAAGAGGCACTAGAGGAGCCAGACAAACCTTCCAAGGGAAACACAGAATTAAAGAAGACCTGGGGTTTCCGACAGTCCACCGTTGCAAAGAGAGAGATGCCGGTGGAGGCAGCAACCGACGGTTCAGAGAACCGCTGCCCTGTACGTCGCAGTGGCAGGCAGTCTAAGCGAACTGACAAACTAGAGGAATTCCTCTTGACTGCAAAAAGGGGGTCAAGAAAGAGCGCCCCTCCCAGTCTGGAAAGCGGAGACCCTCCTTCCCAAACCCCGACTGATGCAGAGACTGCCTCAGAGGCCAGCTTCGACGGTAACGCCGACTCCAAGGTAGAGTCACCAGAGAGGAGGACGAGAAGCAGTGCAAGGAAGCAGGCGCAACGGAAAACTCGAGGCAGACAGACCCGAGGGGGCGGTGGAGTGACGGTCAAAGATGAAGGAAGCTCTGAGAATGAGGAGGACGACAAAGATGCTGCCAATAAGAACCAGTTACCAGAGGAAAAAGACGAAAAGAGTTCTCCCAGTCCTGAAGACACGGGGAGCACAAATACAGTACAGCCCCAGCTAGAGCCGAACTCCGAGAAGACGCAGATTGTCAAAGAGAAGAACGAACATGGAGATAAAAACGACAAAGTTGAAGCAGAGACTGACGAAGACAACAAAGACAAGCCTGCGGCAATGATGGTAAAACGTGGACCAATCAGAACGTACGTCAATAAAAAGAGGGCAGCCAATAAGAACACTACGCTTGTTAAAGCTCCTGCCAACAAGAGCACCACCCCTGTCAAGAGGGAGACCAAGGCCACCCAAGCTTCTGGAAAGACATGCAAACCCCAGACACAAGCGGGACAGGAGGATGATGATGATGATGATGATGAGGAGGACGACGACAGCGACGATGGCGATGATGATGACGAGGACGACGATGAGAATGACTCTTCAACATCTTCATCATCCATCGAGTCTGACGATGGAGGTTATGATCCTAATGCACTTTACTGCATCTGTCGCCAGAAACACAACAAAAGGTATTTAGTTATCCACCATTGTCATCGTGCTAACTCCAGTTTGTACTTGATGTGTCTTTGATGAACTTATTTAGTCGTACACCGAAAGCCGGAGTTCTTGTTGAGCATTATGAATGTTCTGTGCTTGCTAGGTTCATGATCTGCTGCGACCGCTGCGAGGAGTGGTTCCATGGCGACTGTGTCGGCATCACCGAGGCCCGCGGGCGCCTGATGGAGAGAAACGGGGAAGACTACATCTGCCCCAATTGCCACGCTAAGAAAAACCAGGTGGTCAGACCCGCCACATCTATCCTCTCCATGAGCACAGAGATAGGGAAGCTCAGAGCTGACGCCCCTCCTGTGGTTTGTGCTCTCGCCGTTTCTGCGGCAACTGCTGAGAAAACGAACACCAGTGGAGTGAACTCCACGCAGTCAGCTGTTCAGGCACCACCTCCATCCTCTACTGGGACTGAGGAGAAGGCAGCAGAGGACCTGGGCATCAAAGGCAGGATAGAAAAAGCAACTAATCCAACTGGGAAAAAGAGGATAAAGATCTTTCAGCCGGTAGGTTAAAACTGTTAAGAGTCGATCTATGAAATCACTCTGAGTTATTGTTGTGCTGTTGTCAAACGCTTAATACTGCATGTGGGGATGCAGCGATTAACTGGTTTAGTAAATGTGCATCGGCTATACTGAGTGTCTGTTTCTTACAGTCAACAAAGTGCAAAATAAACAGATGGCAGCAGCAGAAAAAGGAGCATTGCACTGTTTATAAATTTAATTCTCACCAAAATGGTGTATCATCACCTGCATAACACACCTGCATCAGAGCTGCTCTGTTTCCTTCAATTTTTATTAACATTGTAAAAACATCCAAAGTGTTGAGAAATAAATGAACTCTTTGTGATTTCCCCAGACTGCAATCAAACCAACACTAAATCAGTCAATCTACAATCGTTGCATCCCTAACTGCATGTCAAGTGTTGTCCCGATGAGCCAAATTTCAAAGTTACTAAACCGTTCATACAAATTGAATTCCATTTCACCACAGTCCCTGCCAAAGGGCTCAAATGTGGGCGGAATGTGAATTGTAATTGAGTCCCAGAATCTGTGATTAGAGCGCAGCAGTGCTGCACGACTCCAACTTGTTTGTCTTTTTATTCTGCATGTTGTGTTCCTGTTTTTAGATAAAGACCCAAAAGGTTGTAGACTGTAAATGTGGGCAAACAAATGGTTAAAGACATGGCACCAGGCAGCCTTTTGCGACACGCAGTACACATTTTTTAAAAAGAAGACTGTTCAGAGTGCTGGTATTGTGAAAACACTGTGCTGAATGGCATTGCCCATCATAGCGTTTCATTTTATTGTGTAATGACTTGGAGCAGACTATACAGCAGCCAGCCGGGCCGAAAGACCAGAAATCTGCACCAACCGTGGACAGGAAGGCGGTGCCGACAGCAGAGCAAAAAGCAGCGCCAGGCGCAGAGCAGAAAGTGGCGTCGAACGTGGAAGTGAACACGACACCAGAGGTGCCAGAGGAGAAGGCCGGGCAGAAGGCTGAGGATGAGTCTTCCCTTCCGAAGTGTATCGGGCCCGGCTGCGAGAATAACGCCCAGCCAGACTCTGTGTACTGTGGCAACGACTGCATCCTGAGACATGCGGCGGCAGCCATGAAGTCCATCACTGACGTCAAAGAGCCCAAGCAGAAAGACAAGGCCAAGGCTCAGAAAACAAAGGCTACACCAAAGGTAACTTGGACCACTCAAAATGATTGTCTGTCCTTTTTAAAGCAGAACTGTTGAGGCTTTTTAACTCAAGAAATTCTTGATATTCTTGTAAGATATAATATCAGGAGTAGCAGTAGGGGAAAACACTTTCTTAGAAGTTGTGTGCCAAGTCATCATAATGTAGACATTCGACTTCTGATCTCATGTCTTTATCACATTTGAGGAGTTATTTCCTCGGATGCGCTGTGTTTGCTGAATGTTTGGCTTTTTCGTAGCGTTGTTTGGCATGAATCCTCGAGCCTAGCGTGACTGTCCTTCCTCTGAATGACTCGATAACATAATAATCATAACATGATGATGTACATGCTTTGAAATATACATGCAAAAATAACTGCATTGGTGTGATCTGGCTGAAAATTCGGTTTCACTGCCTTTTTATCCACATAAGGCTTTCAGAAAACTGCCGTGTGTATACAATACATCCTTGCTATGCATCCTGCAACCCTCACAAGAAAGTCAAATCTGGTCCTGATTAAAATAGTTCTTGACGGTAACCTGTAACGGTCAGCTGCAGTGGAGCAGGTTGAGTTCAACTGATGAGATCAAAATGAGCAAGTGGCACGTCTACTGACCAGACAGCTCATGGGAACAAAGGAGTCGCATTCCCAATGGAAGAACTGCATACTGATTAAAGCGAGAAGTATTTCAAGTGTTTAGACACTAGTGCTGGGCGATATGGACCGAAAGTCATATGTCGATATTTTTCCTGTGGCCAGATAATTTCATACGTCTGTTATTAATGGATCCCCCAGAAAATTGCACTCCCACCACTCATAATACAAATCCCACAATGCACTGCAAACAATTGACACACAGGTCAAGACCTGTGCACCACCTCTAACCCTGCGGCTTCGGTTATTTACACATTAATCAGTGGTCCAGTTTTGACAACTTAGTGATCTTCTCGCTGTATTTAGCGACTCTTCAAACCCTCTAGCGATTTTAGTTTTTTCCCAAAAAGCGACTTGCGACTTTTTCTAGTGTTATTGGAGACTCTGGCGAGACAACTTTAACGAGCAGAGGTGGAGGAGAAATTAAAGCGAGCTGGCGGCTCAAGGGAAGAAATGTATAGTAATTTTAGTGCAAATGAAACTGTATCGATATAAACTATATGGTCTCGTGCTATATCGCCCAGCCCTAGTAGACACCCACGATGGCTTTGCTTTGCCAGCTATTTTCTTGATGAGACATTTCTATGATAAGACAGTGAGTTGTAGCTAGAGTATCTATGTTTAAAGTGATGCCTCTGTTCATTAAATTACATTCGATAGTATCTAAAGTACTGAAGTTATCTGATCTACAATCAGAATGACGCCATTAACTTGTGGACAGTCTCCTTCTCCTGTGCGCTTGACTGACATTCACACAGCTCTGCAGCAGAGATACTGAGAGAGACATCTGTATTACGCTGAAGACGCGAACACACAACGCAGTGTTTATTTTACATGCACTGGTCATAGCAGTAAACACGCCTGGCCAGTACCACGTTGGTTTCGATAAGCTCATAAGTTATTAACAACCTCACAGGGCTCTCCAGCAGTGAATCATGGGTGGGGAAAAAAGTGCAAGTCTTATTTTTTTTTGGGTGACTTCACAAATGTTGCTGTCCCTGTATGATACTGAGAGAGCCCACACCTGTGTGTGCACAATACGCGACAGCGGGGGTTTAAACGTGGGGGACCAAGGTGGGCAGATTAAAGTAGTTTGTGAGTAAACACTGAAATAAGGTGGAGAATAAAAATGGTGACATAGGAAATGATCTACTCGAAATATGTTAATGTATTCAAATAAAATATAAAATCCACCCCAGTTACACTGTGAATAATCTCTGCAACTGGTTCTTAATGTGTTCAGTGACTTTTTCCTGTACCCGGACTGTGTGCAGATAGTTCACTGAAAAAAAAAAAAATTGTGTTTAGGGCTTTTTGCTGTGCAGGAGATGTGTTTTTAATACTAGTGTTGTATCGAAGTTTAACCCTTTTAACTCTCTAAAGGGATAATGGAATGGGTTGTATAAGTGAATCATTTTCCCAGCACACCAATGGCAGGCGATAAGCTAGTTATTGAAGTAATATCTAAATGGATGTAGCTCTTAATAATTAATCTACAGTGTTTTTGTTTAGAGGCATTTTTATGCAGTCACCCTCTCTGCATTTCTCATGTCTATAACTATAAACTTGTATCTGTTATTAACTGACATTCGACTCATATTAACCCAGTTTTGCCCCTTCATTAATGACAATTCCCAGCAGGTAACAACGGCCCCTCATGTGTTAAATACTTGTCGTCTTATGAGGTGCAAACTGTGCGTATTCCTTGTGCATACATAGCTGGATACAAATCCTGTGATCTCATTACACTAATGGACTTCTGTGAGCGAGGAAACGATGATCTACACTAAAACAATGTATCTTTACCCTGTATGCATTGTGATCATTTCAAGTATTACATATGTTTATGAAAACTATCTTCATTAGGTTTAAACTTTAAGAACTTCAAGTTGTAAGAAAACCTGACCTTGTTTAACTGAGAGCTACTAGAGAACTAGAGCCTGGTGTTTGCAAAAATGCTATTATTTAGTCTGCTAAATCATGCAAATGACAACTGTTAGAGATGTCCTGGTTTCTAGTAGTACTTCCTAGTGAACCTTTAACCACCATATCAAACCTTTCTGTGTTTTCTTTGTGATGTTAATCAAACGTTGAATGATCGCAGAGTGCTGTCACTAAAACTCCTGAATGTGTGTTTCTTCCCGTCCACCCAGAAGAGTGGTGCCAGTGGGAAGAGGGCGCAGAAAACGAGCCGGGACGAGTCGGACAGCGAGGAAGATCACAGCCCTGATCCAGATGAGGACGACGAAGACGCGCATGCTGAGGAACACCCGCCCCCGCCGGCCACTGCATCCTGGTCCAGCGACCATAATTACATTGCAGTAACACCAGAAAAGACTACACCCATATCACCAACAGTGTTAAACAAAAAGTGTATGTATCTCTTTGAAGGTCTCGGGCTGTTGTTGAAACCACGTTGTTGGTTTTTCCTGCTAAGTGTGGTTCCTGTCATGCTAACATTATTTAGAAATGATCCACACACTTGGGGAAGAACACGAGTGCTCTGGAGATGAACTCGGCTGTATGCTAGTCTTCAAAATGATCTGCAAAATGTTGTTTTTTTCATAATGTAAAGGTTTTGTTACTCGATGAAATGTTGGCAGCTGTGGAAAAGGTAAGTGTTATTTTTGGCTTTGGGTAAGTATTCAATAATCCGGAATATGTTTATCTTGAAAGGGGCACTCCACAGATTGCACTCAGCATTTTATTAGTTGAGGTGGTGGCGTACTGAACTCCTGAGCACAGCTTTGCTAGCTCTCATCCTGATGTCACCAGGGCCATCTTGGTTAACAACAAAGCCTGTGCTACAAACTGAAGGCAGCAGTTTGAAATCTCTAGGATTAACACATGATTCGTTTGTATTATGTTTTTTTAATCTTGACCACCACTTGAATCAATTTCCTTTTTAATATCCCGTCCTTTCATCCCTTAACTTGTTGGAAGTGCATTTCTGAAAGCTGGAGTACCCCTTTTGAATACCTCATCATTAAACTGCAGGGCTGATGAAAACTTATAAGGAACGTGTGGTAGAGATGAAAAGAGGGCACTCATCTCCAACTCTGAGCCTTCTGGTGATTATGATGCTATTACCAGGAGATGTATGGATGTGATGAATGGACTGGTGTATGTGTGTGATTTGAAATGACCAAAGTCTCTCCACTTCCTCACCTCATCTCTTGGACCCACTTAAAATGGTCACTCCTTTCCTTTCTCCAGCAGGTAGGTGGACTGATGAAGCTAACATAGCTCATATTGAGCTATGCTCATATTCAGCTGTTAAGCACGACCTTGTGTTTATTTTTTCTGCCATTTTTGTGGTTCACAGGCTGACTTTTTTTTATTTTATTATTCATATTGAATATGATGCCTCACTACTCAGTGGGAAACTGGCTTTAAAATAAAAGGTGATATAACAGATTTTAGGATGCCTCGATTGATTGTTGTGAGCAGTCTTGGCTTGCTGTAGGATATCCTGACCAGTTTAGATCAAACAAGCATATACATCTGATATGTCTACACACACTGGAGCCGTGACACTCGAGAGCCCCCCAGATGGCGGACAGCCGGAGAAAGAAGCTCTGCTACCCGAGACCAGACCAGACCAGACCACACCACATGGAGATACTGCAGTGAAGTTCAGAACGGCCACAGTAGAAGATAGAAGCTGAAGACCTGATTCAGAAGATGAAGAGACCCATCATGCTCAATGTTTTTCCACACACTTTGCACCTGATGAGATAAATGTAGAGGGAAACGTTTGTTGCAATGAAATTTGGACATTTCAGTTTTCTTCCTTTCCTTTATAAGAGGGCATTGAAGGCATTAGAATGAACTTCGTAAGATAGCAAGTAAAGAGCATCTTATCAGGTCAGGAGATCAGTGTGAGCAATGATTGTGTGATGAACAGGAGGAGGAAGTTATGGCTCATTGATATGTGCTTCCATAGCCCATATTTTGCTGAGTGATGTGATTGCTGTGACAACCTATTTCGAGGTCGGTTGACTTTGGTTGCAGTACTGTTGCTCTGGTTCATACATTTCAGTGGGTGTATAGTGTGTGTGTCCTAGTGGGGTCAATGCAGCTTTAACATGCAACTTGGGCAACAGATGACTGGGTGCACTAGCATCTGCACATGACAGTTTGAAGAGTTGACAAGTGTGCGTTTCCATATTCAAGTCTTAAATCAGTCTTTTCCAAGTCTTGGAAATGACTGATTGGTTGATATATTATTTTCTTTAAATTGAAAAGATTTAGAAAAATGATTCCTGTATATCTGCACCATTGACTCATTCATCAATAAGTCTTGGGTCTAGTTACTTTTTGCCTCATCAGCTGGTGATAGTGGCTAGAGTTTGTATCTGTGCTCAAACTAATTGATAAGAATGAGTAAGTTATGAACTTTATCATTCTTAATCATTTCCTCTGATTCTTATCCACATATTCCAGTCATTTAGTGTAATTGATCATATAGCATTAATAGGCAGTGAAGCGATTCAGGTAAAGAAGAGTTTGGCCAGTGAATAACCAGTTGATGCTGCTTGTTTCTCACTTTCTAATGAGACAACATGGTAGTCTTTTTTTATTTTATTTTAAAAACTATGAAAGCTAAGAGTTTGCACAAGACTGAAATGCATCTGTTCCTTTCTTGTATGGATCTATAGGTACTGAGCTCTTTTATGAGGAAGTACACATATACACATAGATCATTGCCACCTGAAATGTTTGGGAAGATACTTTATTCTCAAATGGACCTTCATAAACAACACACTGCCACAAATAAACCCACAGCCCAGTTGTCAGTTTTGTGTTCATTTTTATTCCAGTGCTTTTGTTCCAACTGTTCACTGGGTGTGCGCACAAATAATTGTGAAAAAAAATATTTTTTTGATCAATTGAAGGAAGGCTTCATATCTTCTTTTTTCAGCTGTAAAGATCATAGCACCAGTCTCTCAATTATAGACCCAACATGATGATCATGCTGTGTTGGTAAAATAGTCACACTGCGTGTTGCTGGTGATATGGTAAATGACGCTGTGTTTTTAAAGTGTTTGATCTCGTTCTTGGTTTCAGCCCCTCCAAAAGAAGAGAAGCAGAGTGAGAAGGAGCCATCACCGGCTCCTGAGAAACCTTCCCCAGCATCCACAACGTCAGTCAAAGGATCCAAGAGGTCACCACCCTCTAGAGCAGCCAAGGTTTCCTCGAAGGGCAAGAAGTCTTCCCTTCAGACTACCAGCTCAAAGACATCCAAGAAACCTTCGACACCTCTGAGTAAAACGGCAGCAAAGTCCAAGAAACCAGGCCTGTCGCCCGTCCATACCCCATCTCCCTTCCCTCCAGGTCCGGTCCATGTCACAGGAGCACTGAGAGTCACCAAGTCCAACTTTACCATTCCTAAGAAGCAACCACAACCAAAGGATGCTCCATCCCATAGTCGGTCCTCCTCTAGAGTCCCATCATCTCCCTCCAACCACTCCTCCTCTTCCAGACCTTCACATTCAGCTGCTTCAGCACCCCCCGTGTCCCCTATGCCGCCACCACCCAATAACCAGATGAGACAGAACATCCGGCGCTCGCTGACAGACATCCTCTATAAGAGGTAAGAGTCCCACAAAACCTTGTTCAGAATACTTGTGTTTCTAAAATGCTCACAGTCACTGTTTAGCTAAACAATTTTAAAGACCATGCATATTTGTTGTGACACCCAGGGTGAGCGACAGTGATGATCTGAAAATGACTGAGAGCGAGGTGGGACGACTGGCTGTTGCCATTGAAAAGGAAATGTTCAATCTCTGCCTTAGCACTGACAGCAAGTACAAGAACAAGTACAGGTCCCTCATGTTCAATCTTAAAGATCCCAAAAACAAAGTAAGTCAACATAATTTAATTAATTTACATTTTTATATATATATATATATATATATATATATTTCATATTCAACTGCATATCTTGTGTTTACAGAACTATGTAAGCAGTGCCTACAGCCTGAGGAGCTTTTGTCTTGAGTCTTATCTTTTGTTGAGATGTTAAAATACTGTGTGGTATGTTTGTTTCAGGGCCTGTTCTACAGAGTTGTGGGTGGCGAGGTTAGTCCCTTCAGACTGGTGAGACTAAGTGCTGAAGAGTTGCTTTCCAAAGAGATATCAGAGTGGAGGAAGCCAGATGCTCCTGAGGTAAATACTACTTTCCTTTAACTTAACACCAAGCACAGATCAACTTGAGATTTAAAGAGTTTGTAGTTCAACACGATGCATATAATATCGTATCCTGCAGGCCCAGTCTCCCAGTGCAAGGGGCCATTCGGGGCAGTCCAAACTGGGCAACAGGCATGACTCTGGCTCACACAGCATAGATATGGAAGATGCTCCACCAACATCTGATGCAGATGTATGTATCTCTAGCACCTCTTCATCTGCTCGCATGGCCTCTGCTGCAGTAAGTGGTGGCATGCTCTTCAACTTTTCACACTTTTCTTTTCACCTTTGCACGGGGTCCTAGTACACAAACTGTTACATGAATCTGTCAAAGTAAAGAGAGTAGCGGTGACATCACAGGCTACTTATCTCGCTGTCTAACTGTCCTGTTCTTCAATGCAATTTCTGAAACTATCTTTCTTCTTCATTGCTGAGCATCTACTTGCATCTACCTTGCACAAAACACAGTGTTGTGCATCATATTAATCCAGAATTATGGTTTTGGGAGGGTGATTACAGTGTAATCCAGTTCAAGATTTGACAGAGATCCTCTTTTATGTGTCCATAGGACCAAGATGAGTCTCCTTTGTCTTCGGCTCAACCTTCTGCTGTGGAGGGGAACAGCAGCAGCATGCCAGACATTTTCAGTACCATGCTCAAAGACACTACTTCTGAACACAGAACTCATCTATTTGACCTCAACTGTAAAATATGCACAGGTAAATGAGAGGCTAATATAAATGTCGGTGGTTAAAGTCATTCAGTAGATTGAACGTGATTGTTACAGATGACAACGGTTTTTGAATCCTGCCCTCTAGGTCAGAAGATGGAAGATGAGCCTGCAGCTAAGAAACCCAAACTGACCAAGAAGCCTGAAACTAAACCGCCCAGACAAGAGCTGCATTTGTCCAGGTCAGGGGATGTCCCTCCTGCTGGCCAATCGCAGGTCCCCACATCTTACCAGCACCAAGATCCCTTAGCCTACCAACAACCAGTCCCTCCATCCTACCAGTCTAACGTGGAGCCAGCTGTTCCAGAAACACAGTCACAGCTTTATCAGGAGGACCTGAGTATGCTGGTGCCTCCAGCCCCAGCCCCTGCGCCCATCGCCCCCACTGTGTCCTCTGTTAGCATCACCCGCAGAGACCCGCGCATGGCCAGGCACAGTTCCAGTGTAACCGTCACCTACACTGCTCCAGAAAAACCCATCAACAACAACTCAGCAGAATCACTCCCAGCTCCTGTGAGTGTTCCAGTGGAAGTTGGACCCAAGGCACCACTGCCGATGCCCCCAGCTCCACCACCTTCAGCAGCCGTGTCCAAACCAGCCAAAACAAGGTGCTTAATCTCAATGTCAGTGCTCAGTGTTTTACAAATGTCCTGTCAGCAAACAGGTTTGGTGGTGTTACAGTAGAGCATGATAGGGCAGCAGCATTGTTATATTCTTTGAGAAAACCTTGTATATGATCAGCTGTGTACAGGCTTGGGATTCTGGTTTTGGCTTTTTTTCTAAAAGGAATTCGGTCTTGGTTTTACAGTGTGCCCGAGCCTCCTCTTGAGGGTGAGACAGCAATCTTCCTCCACGGTCAAGAGAAGATTTGGAAAGGACTCATTAATATGCAGTCGGTGGCCAAGTTTGTGACCAAGGCTTATCTGGTGTCAGGATCCTTTGAACATCTGAAGGAGGTTAGTACTTTTGCCTGGTTTATTAGGCTCATATTTAATTTCAGACATAATCATTATTGGATGTAAAACCATGTTAATGTTGTCAATGCTGTGCAGGATTTGCCAGACACCATTCATGTTGGTGGACGCATATCTCCAAACACAGTGTGGGACTATGTCGGGAAACTGAAAACGTCACTCTCCAAGGTTTGTTTGGGGGAAAGTGTATTTGTATAAAAGTTCAGGGTTAACGTCTTTATTTAAAGGCCTTGCATCACTTACATGCTGGTTTTGGCTCTTTCTGTGTTTGCAGGAACTGTGTTTGATCCGTTTCCATCCAGCCACAGAGGAAGAGGAGGTGGCATATGTCTCTCTCTTCTCTTACTTTAGCAGCAGGAAACGATTTGGTGTAGTGGCTAACAACAACCGTCGCATCAAAGACCTTTATCTCATCCCACTGGGCTCAAAGGACCCATTACCCTCCAAACTATTACCGTTTGATGGGCCAGGTAAGCATTTAAAGCGATACACAAATAGCTTGGTGGTAACATGAATGTTATTGTATTTATCTGAATATTTTTGCTCTTAGATTGTGTTGTGTTTTTTTGTCTGTGATACATATGGTGAGTATATTTGGTGTTTGTTTTGGACCCAGGTTGAAATGAGAGCTTTTTTGATTCATGGGTTTGTACTGTAGGGGGCACTCACACTCCTTGCTGAGTCTCCCCCGGAAAACACCTCTGTGCTTTTAACAGCTGCTGTGTTCTCTCTCTGACGTGTATCTGACTTTGTATCACACATTTCTAATAAAGGAAGTTTGCATCGCAGGTTGGTGCCATTTGAGTCCAGTTTCAGCCTGTTGTTTCTTAAGACTTGGCTCATACATAAACATAATTGAACCACTGTGTAATCAATAAATTGCTGTGAGCTAACTTGTCAGTCATTTTATACCACACTGGTGTTCATATGGTAACATCTTGCACCCCTGGAATAAACCAACAACACTGACATGTCCTCCTAAATAAAGAACCAGCACTTAATCTAAACTTTTCAACCAGTGATTGTACAACACTGTCTAATGCAGCTGTGGTAAGTACAAAGGTTGTCCATCTCTGAGGGTCTCAAACATCAGTAGATCTACTCCTGCATATTAAGCCACCAAAAGGGAACATTGGATACATGAGCTTTTTTCTTTTATTCAAATCAGATTTTAATAGAATTAATATTTATAACATTTACTATCTGTTTGGAATCTTGGTGGTGATCTCAATGAATGATTTAGAGTGATATCATTTGATTCTGTTTTTCTATTGGTTATATCTGCCATTACACCTCACTTCACTCACCAGCACAAGCCTACTGATCAATACATTTAATGACTACTGTCTTATTATTGAACTGTAGACTAGGAAACGTGTGTAGTCATATCACTTTGTCATTTATTACTCATTGTCATTTGTTGGATAACACCTTGGAGTTGAGAGAACTTTGCTTTATGTGTCACAAAGTTTTTTGTGCTACGGATGGTGTTTGTATCATTTTTTTTCTTAGATGCTCTCATTTCGCCTGTTTTTTGCTCTGTTTATGCTCAGTCAAACCTTTTTTTAGCAGTTTTACAGGGAGAATGGCATCTATTTTGTAAAATTGTATGTTAGTTCATATGCATATGTTTTCTAAGATTCTTGTCCATCTTGCAGGGCTTGAACCAGCTCGTCCCAACCTCCTCCTGGGGCTGCTGATCTGTCAGAAGGACCGGAAGCGAGCAGGTGCTCCGTTGGAAACTGAAGAAAAACGGTCCAAGACTCAAACCAAAGATGTCGATGACACCAGCCTTCCAAAGCCATCTGCTTCAGTCAGAGCAGAGAGAAGCATGCGGCAGAGTCTTGAAATTCCCTTCAGCACGACACCTCCAGGATCACCTCCAAGCAGCTCTTCTGAGACCTCCAGCAGCACTGTGACCACCTCCTCAGTCCTTTCCTTACTGTCTTCTGTCAAAGCTCCAGCCACATCCACTACCACTGGCAAGGACTCCCCATCTTCATCCAGCTCTGTTGCTTCCTCTGCAGCAACTGCCACTCCTCTTCAGACCATCCTCAATACTCTATTTGGGAAGAAAAAGCATGACTCTGAAGCTTCCAATTCACCGTCTGATCATGGCGGGGAACTCTCTGTCCCGCCTACAATGCTAGACCCCATTGTGCAGCAGTTTGCACAGAATTTTAAAGAGAAACCGGTAGAGGAGGATGAAGATGACCGGCCATATGATCCAGAAGAAGAGTATGACCCCAGTAAGGGCTACAATGCACCTAAGAAGCCTGTTGAAGTACTAAGCAAACCTGAAATCTCAAAGCAGCCTCCAGTTGTTGCAAATGAAGGTGATGATGTGGCATATGACCCAGAGGATGACTCAATTTTTGAAGATGTCAAAACTTTAGTACCAGGTCAAGCTAAGGCTGCAGCAGAATCTACAACTAATCCACAAAAGATCTTGGAGAGCCTTAAAAAGATTGGGGATCAGACCTTCCAGAAACAGGGAGAGCAACAAACATCATCCACAGGGACACTTCCAGACACTCTCTTAATTCAACCTACTAAATCTCTTTTGGCCAATACACAGCTACTGCAGCTTGGCAAAAAGGTTGAGGAACTAGTAAAGTCTTCATCAGTCACTCCCTTGATCAACCAGAGGCGAGATCCCCGACAGAGCAGGGATCCTCGACATGCAACGGCTGACAGGAAACCATCTGATGAATCTGAGGCATCCACTCTGTTGCCGGATTCTACTCCTTCACAACCTGCGGTTCAAGAACCTCAGCTGTCCAGTGTACCTGAACTCCCAGACATCTCACAGGGCCAAGAAGCCTCGCTGCTTCAAGAGGAAGTGAAAAGTGAGATGCTGCCTTTCATGGAGTCAGACAAGGCAGAGGTGTCAATTCCATTATTAGGAGAGGCGGTGGAACCTGATATGGAGGTGAACTACATGGGTGAGAAAGAAGAGAAATCTGAGGAAGCTGAGCCCATCAAGACAGAAACAGAGATGGACAAGTACAGTATATGGCCAAATGCTGCTAGTATTTTAAAACCCGGTGAGGACTCGGAGTATGACGAGAACAGCCAAGATACACCAACCACAAGTTATTATAATGAGCCTGCAAACACCTCCGCGATAACTTCGACAATACCAGTTCTTACTCAGAGCACAGCAATGGTCGACACTCAGTCCCATCACATGCCACATCATTTGCCGGCGTCAGGCTTTGACAGTGAGTACAGACCTCCAGCTGACATTCCCCCACCATCCAACTTCCCCCCACCCCATCTGATGCAGGGACAAAACATGATAATGAGGCCTCCGCCAATGTCTATACCACCACCCATGCAAGGCCTTCCTCCAATGTCAGGCCCCCTTCCTATCCAGGGACCCCCTCCATCCATCCATGTTCCTCCCCCTGTACGTGGTCCTCCGCCCATGCCAGGTGAGAACAGCCAGCAATATGGTCCACCTCCAGCTGCATACCCTCCCTATCAGAACCAATGGCCAGGCACCCAACCACCACCACAGCAACAGCAGCCTCCTGGTCCAGTTTCTCAGAATATCATGCCACCCAGAGGACCACCACCACCATTCCCTCCAATGGCCCAGAGAGGCCCTGCTCCTCAAATGTTTGATCCCTCCATTCCTCCTCAGCACATTGGACAGCAAGGCCCACCTCCAGGCCTCCCTCCACCTCCTACTTTTGATGGACAGAACAGTTTACCCCCACCAAGATTCACTGGTCCTCCACCACCATTTAATTTCCCAGCAAACAGAGGTCCTCTGCCACCTTTCACAGGGCCACCTCCCGCTCACTTTGATAACAGACTCCCTCCTCCGTCCCACTTCCCAGGGCCCAGGGGTCCTCTGCCATCTCAGTATGGTGACCATGGGGCTCAACCTCCAATGGGAGACCAACCTCGAGGGCCTGCAGAACAGTATAATAAAGACAATTCAAACTCATTTAAGCTTAACGTGGACCAGAATACAAACCCACTCCATATTTTTAAAGACAATCAGGGTCCCCCGTCAGCATACCGGGGACCTCCAACTAACCAGTATGAGGACAGAAGAGGCCCACCTTCTAGTGGTGAGATGAGCGGACAGCACTTCAGTCCACATAACCAGTATGGAAGCTCCCGACCACACTCTTCGCCTCCACATCGAGGATCTTTTGATGAGCACAGAGGTCCTCCCTCTCATGAGAATAGACCACACTCGTCTCAGCGCTTTGGAGGATCAGAGCGGTACCGCTTTGATAGGCATTCTGATGAGGCTAGACCTGTTCGCCACAGTGGGCCACTACTGCCAACTCCTCCAGAGGCTCCATTAGGTCCACCGGGTCGCATGGGAGCCCACAGTCCAGACATGCACAGGGACGACCACTGGCGCCGCCATTCTCCTGAGATAAGGAGGAGGAGCAGCACCACCCGAGAAGACTCAGATCCCCACAGCCTAGAACGTTTCAGTCGCTTCGAAGGAGGCCACAGAGACCCTCCTCCTGGTCCCCTACAGCCCCCCGAGGAGAGACCAAGGGAGCTGTCAGAGGACCACCGGAGGGAAAGAGAGAGGGAAGTTCCTCACGCTGGCAGGCCATCATGGGACAGGGGCCAGGGCAAGCGGTGGAGCAGAGAACGAGAGTGGGATCGAAGCAGAGATAGGGATCGTGATCACGAGCGTAGCCGAGAAAGAGATCGCAGCAGAGGGAAGGAGGGTGAGAGGCACAGGGAGATGGAGGGAGAGCGACACAGGGATCAAGACACAGACAAGAGGAGAGACCGGGAAAGAGACAGGGAAAGGGAGAGACCCAGGGATTCTGACAGGAGGGACTACGACCGCGACAGAGGGAGAAACCGTGACCGAGAACGTGAGCGGGAACGGGAACGTGACCGTGAGCGGGAACGTGACCGTGACCGTGAGCGTGATCGAGACAGGAGACGTGACAGATCCCGAAGCAGGGATCGTGACAGGGACAAAGACCGTGCAAAAGACCGTGGCAGAGACAAAGACAAAGACAGAGACAAAGACAAAGACAGAGACAAAGACAGAGAAAGGGACAGGGACAGAGACAGAGACAGAGACAGAGACAGAGACAGGGATAGGGATAGGGATAGGGATAGGGAAAAAGAGAGGGAGAGGGATAAAGACAAAGATAGAGAGAGAGATAGAGACAGAGACAGGGACAAAGACAAAGACAAAGATAGGGATCGTCGGGACAGGAGCAGAAGCAGAGAAAAGAGAGAGGAGAAAAAGGACAATAAACATGATACATCCAAGGAGAGTGACAAAACTGCAGAAAATGAGAAGAGGGTGTCCTAATTTCCATGGGCACTACTTTACGGTTTTGAGAAACACTTTAACCTTTCACCAGTTGAAGTCATCGCTGTAAATGTAGATTAACAGTATTTCGTTAAATTTCCAGTTGTGTTCATACTAGAAAAATGTTTGACAATGTTTGTATTCTTTTTGTCACTTAAAGGTTTCTAATTTCTTTTATCACGTTTGAAAAACAAAACTGAAGGCCATCTAAGTTGCTTGTGTATTAAGTAGGCTGAGTCCTATTACATGTACCTTTCTCCTGTCAAAGCATTTTTTTAAGAAAACAAAAGTGTAAGTGATTAACACACCATTTTGCAATATGTAAATATGAATGTATTTGTGTATATACTGATGTTTTTAATCATACTTTTCTAAGTAGAGAAATTAAAGCCATATATCTGAAATGGATAATGTGAAAGTTAAGGCAACACTGTTTACACACAAATGTGTGTTTATGTCCGGCAGGTTTGATCCTAAAGGCTCCAAACTACCCGCAGTATACACCCCATCAGTGGTTGTTAATGAAATGTCCTGATTTTGTTTCACTTCAACCAATTAAACCGTTTGATGACATGTGCATCAGTCTCTGTTGTATATTTTTTTGTGTATGAATAATACCAAAAAGCAATTTAGCTTTCACATTGTGGTGAAGTAATACAAGAGTGGGTTTTGTTTTGTTTTGTTTTGTTTGTGGTCAGGAATCACATGACAGCCGGTTAGGCCAATGCCAGTGTTGCTGTTCCAGTAACTCTTTTAGAACATGCATGTAGCCTTACATTTGACAGATGCTACTAAAAGTAAACCTGATTAAGTAAAGACACAAATAGAGAAATGTTAATGCAACCAAGTAATTTATTTAACATTTGTAACAATCAAGAACTTTTTTGCACCACAGGAGTCCTGCATCAGAAAGATGTCAGTGGCTTTCCTCGAAGTTAACGAAACTCAATCTAAAAGAAACAGTATCACCTTAGTACAAACAAGTCACTTTGGTGCAGTTAACCAGTGACACAACTCCCATACACAAAACCGATTGTTCGAACAAAAAATGTTATGTGAATACAATCCGAAAAGAAGATATTAGATAAAGCATTGCAAACTGTTGTTACAGGCTTATTACGCACAATCAGGCTCATACAAGTCTTACAAATCTTCATTTGTCCAATTTATCTAAACCTGTATAATAAAAATAAGTATAAAATTGATGTGCTATTGTCAAGTTTAATTGGCAGTATCAAGTTTGACAACAAATATCACACATATTGTAATTTCCTGCGTGTAACTGAGTCTGTAATGATTATTTAGTAGTGCATTTTGCTTAGGCAGCAGCATTTAGCAGGTCTTTGGCTTTTGCATTATCCAGACTCAAAACCGCTTAGACCACATCATCTGAATTTTCCTTGGGCACCATACAAACTCGTCTTTATGGTCATAGTTCATATAGGCATACTCGATGAGACTCCTGCGTTCCTTCTTATCGAGGACAGCAAACACAAAGTAGTTAAGAACACTGTCCTTGACACTTTGGAGTTGTCCATTGACGAGAGTCTCCTCCAGGAAGAAGCGGACCAGGGGGGCTTGGTAGTGAGGGTAACCCAGGGTTCCCTGGCACTTCAGGATGCGGGTGATGCGCAGGTTGTTGTGACTGTGACTGTTAATGAAAAAGAGGATTATTTAGTGGGTTCTGTTATATTTAGTGAATGATAAGTTTCATTAAAATTCAGAACTTACGCGTCGAGGTTGTTGAATCTGTCTTTCCAGTTTTTTGCTCTCTTGACTTCTCCCGTTCTCTCATCACACAACTCGATACCATAGAAGTCCAACATGAGCTTGTAGGACTTCAACAGATTTTCCTTTGCAATGCTGTTTTCAAGAAAACCCTGCAACAAATGTAGAATTTAAGTTAGAATCTGTGAATCATTTTCTTTCTTTGAAGCATTTAGCCTGTAGCAGTTTACCTGAATTTCTTCTTTGGTCAATGGACTGGCCTGGTAGTTCATCCCTGGTTCTTGCAGTGGGAACAACCTTTAAGAGGAAAATGTTTGAACAAATCGTAGAAACATGATCTTAACATTTTACATTACATGTGTGATTATACAAAGTGACTTACCATTGGATATAAGTGTGTACATACTCCAGTCTCTGATAGTCTCCAAGCCACACATCGTGAAACGTGTGGATGTAGACACCTGAGAACAAACACAAGTCACCACAGAATTTATAAATAGATGAGGATATTGCACAATACAATTAATCCAGTAGCTCCCAGCGTTTGGACCAAATGCTTCTGCTGAACAAAATGTTAGTTTCTTCTTATTTTTCTATAGTCATTGACTGTTCTCTGATGCAGATTTACAATGGAGTTTCACTGATTTGACAGATTAAATCACAATATAGAGCTTGTTTCACTGATGTCTATGGACTTCACACACTGTGATTGTAAATGTAGGCTTACCGTCAGGCACAGAGGGCTCATGTCCGAGGTAGAAATTCAAATTAGGTGTACCGTTCTATTCAACAGAAGAATGTTTTTTTAATTTATTATATATATATATATATATATATATATATATATATATATATATTACTATATATATATATATATATATATATTCATTAATAACAAAATAATATAATAATGCACAGTCATTGTATGTACTTACAGATACTGGATTCATCCAATGTTGCGGCCTGGTCTGGGAATGTGGTGATGGGGGTAAAAGAACAATGGGTTTAAACATAAGACAGTATATGTTTGCTGTGTGTACTGTAGGCTATGCCTGTGTGCGTGTGTGTGTGTGTGTGTGTGTGTAACTTACAGGGTAGTCATGCCTGTAGTTCTGCATGTCTCTTGCAGCACTTTCAAATCTGCTGAATTTGTACTGTGCGCAGAAAACAAGAGGAAAATGTCTCAACTATTAATGGCAGGATGTAACTACGTACATGTACTGCACTTAACTACAGTTTTAAGGCACTTTTACTTTACAGTTTTAGGCAATCTTATAACAATTTACTCTGCTCCATCTCAGAGACAAATATTGTATATTTTTTACTCCACTACATTTGTCTGACAGCTTTAGTTACTAGTTACATTTCAGATTGCAATCTTGCCCAGTATTTCTAAACTTGGTCATTTTTCTAAACTGAACTGTTTTCCTTCATGGGTTTGATAAGATTGATATGAATCCATAACCACTATACATAATAATAAAACAACCTTTAATGCACATTGAGGACTCATTTACTTCTGATAACACCTACTTCACTTTTACTTTGACTTGGAGTACAGTGTGGCATTAGTCATTAAGGAGTGTGAATAATAATAGAAAAAAACTTTTGCACAAACAACAAACGGTGCAGTGAAACTTGTTTAGACTGGAGTGAAGCCATCCTCAAAAATAATAATATCACTAACAGACACATAAATCCTGCACACAGAGCTTCACAGTGACAGTGAGCTGGATGCAGCAGGCCTCTGGTGTACTCACATATCTGCGGGACGCTGCTGGCCTCCTGTGGCCCCTGGGGCCCGTGTGCATGCTCTCCTGGGTCTCCTCAGTCTCCCAGGTTGAATCGTAACAACAGTACAGCTCGTCTGTCGTCTTCACTCGATACTCTTCATCATCATCTTCGTCATCTTCGTCATCATACTCTTCGTCACGCTGATGCTCAGCTGGTTTTGTGTCCTTACGCATCGCCGGTTGGTCTGCGGGCCATCTGAGTGAGCCTGCGACCCCGACCCTACCCAAAGGCTCCCGTTGATCCTCAGGCGACGTCACTATAACCGGGTGACTCTTCACTGGAGGGTCGTCGTCGTCGTCGTCGCTGATCTCAAAATTCTCTCTTCTTCTTCCGGTGTCCTCCGTCCAGCCTAACGCTAACCGCGCAGATGTGACTATATAAGATGTAACACGGAGAAACCGAGGACGGAGCCAGCGCCATAACCAGCCAAACACAGGCGACAGCGTGTTGTAGAGAAGACAGGCCATCAGAGACATCAAGTGTCCGAGGCGGCAGAGCAATGACATAGGTCTCATCTGAGCTTCATGTGCTGTCTGTTTCACTTTCGTTTCACTTTTTACAGAGAACAGAAACTTTGTCCACAGCCAACACCCACAAATACAAAAAAACTACAACAACAACAAAAAAAAACTTGATATGATGAAGATGAAGTCCTATGTCATTTGATTCATTTAAATGTAAATGTAAATGTACTTTATTTATACAGCCCTTTACAACAGTCCTTTGGGTGTACCAAAGTGCTTTACAGTAGACAATAAATAACGAGAACAATAGGTAAAAAACAAACAAAATAAAAACAATAAAAACAATAAAATGCAACAAAATCGAATAAGAAATGATAAAAGTGTCATCATACTACTGGGTGTTAAAAGCCATCCTAAATAAGTGGGTTTTTAGCTTGGATTTAAAAAGGCCCAGGTCAGAAACAAGACGCATCTCGACGGGGAGCTTATTCCAGAGCCTGGGGGCGGCAACGGAAAACGCTCGGTCACCCCAGTGTTTATATTTTGACCTGGGCACTTCCAGCGACAGTTGATCTTTGGACCTCAGAGCTCTAGCAGGATTGTGGACAGTTAAAAGCTCAGATAAATATGAAGGGGCGAGGCCGTTAAGAGCTTTAAAAACAAATGTTAAAAGTTTAAAATCAATTCTATAAAGGACAGGCAGCCAATGAAGGGATTTAAGAACAGGAGACATTTAGACAATTATGTCATTTCAATGAAGCAAGCCTTCATTTCTCAGTTGAAGTCAATTTTTAGCCTTTTTAAACTGTGTATACAATTCATCAAAAACACCTTAATAACCTTTAAACAACACTTCCTGTATTACAATCTATTCATTTACCCATCATCACTCAACACGAAATATGGGACACAAACATTTCAATTCATTGTGCACATCAAAGGTCCAGTGAGATTGTGAGTTTACAGAATATTGCATAAATGGAATACAGTTTCATTTTCATTTCCTGAAAATAAGAGTTGTTGTGTTTTTGTTACATACAATGAGTCTTTTATATCTTCAGACCAACTGGCAACCTCTGGTGCTGGGAAATTAAGCAGGAGTGCCGTATTAAAATGTCTAACTTCACAGCACAAACAAACATGTTTACAGCCTCATTCAGACAACTGTTTTAGTCTCTATAGCTAATTTCCCCATTCTTGATAACTGTGATGGGGTGAATTGTTTTTAAGTCACCTGTTGCTTAAAGTTCTGCATAATTTAGTGTTGCTGCTCGATTGACATGTAAGTGCCATTACAGATGGCTTATACGAGTACACAGGCATCATTTGGCCTGTCTCAGGTCTGCTGATGATCCACGTCTTTGCCGATACTTAGATTAACTGGGAGGCAGAAGAAGCAGTACATCTAACATGGCGGCAGCCAGGACTGCATATTTTTGGCTTCAGAACAGTGCTTCGTAAACCAGTGACGTGACTTATGCTGTATCCATTCTTCATACTGTCCTTGCTTCAGACACTGTGAGTCCTCTTTCACCCACCATGTTTTACCGCCATGTTTGTAGCACAGAACAGACAAACTATACAATGGCTCTAGAGGAGGCCTCTGCATTTTTCAGGTGCTTCATGGCCACTGTAGTTTCTCCATTGCACCAGGAAGGGGTTGCACAACAACTATACAGCTAGTTGCCACGAAATGCAACACCTGGTTCTTTAATTCATCATTCGTCATGTATCTCTTATTATTTGTGAAATATGGGCTTTTGATATTAAAACATTTTAAGAGGGGCTCATCTTTACATTTTCAAACTGATGGTTAAAGGAAAGAATCTCTGATAGAAACTCCTTGGTTTAGATTTAGATGTTTGTTTTATTTACAAGACTAAAGGATTCATTAACAGTGTTGTTGTTCCACCTGTGTCATTGTCAAGTGCATGAGTTCATTCACACCGCTGTCAGGGAATTCAAATAATTATACTCCTTGTGTTTCGTTAACACCTGTTCTAATTGGCTCTCTGGTTTATACAACAGTTATGTGAGCTTTCTGATCTTTTGTAGTAAATGACAAGCATATTAACTTAAACAGCATAAAACTGCAAGGAATTTATAGATCATGACCTCTTTTCTGCAAATATTTCAGTTCACAGGTCAGATAGAAGGTCATAATTTTAAGATTATTAACCAAGTAATAAATCTGTTTTTTTCCTGTCCAACTCACTTATTTTGTACTCTAAAATGAGGCATCAAAGCCGAGGTAGTCTACTGCGCAGAATACTTACAGGAAGAAATTACTTGGGTGCCAAAACATAGACACAATTTTATTTCAACTCTGTGATCTTATCCACAAAATGACTGTAATTTTAACACAAAAAACACAGTCAGCTGCAATTTGCTGTCATTAGAGAAAACAGTGATCTATATTATTAAAAAATATTATTTTTTTTATCCTCGTCACCACAATCATCCTCACACCAGGTGCCTCTACCAGAATGAAGCACCACTCTCTGAAGACGACGTGGTAGGGGAATTAAAGACAACGTCCCTGCCTTTTGTCTAATAAGGCTCAAAGGACTGTTCACATCAGCTGCAAAGTTCAAGCCTGTTTCCTTCTCTGACACTGAGGCCTCGTCACCAAAGAGACATTAACCTCTTAGTTCATAAAGCATTTTTAATTAAACAGGCCTTCAAAGGATTTTTGTTTTTATGACAAAAACGCACTCTGTCTCTGTACTCTATGATCTTCATAATGACTGTCTTAATCTCCACCTGCTGTTATCAGTGTAAAGATAGCATCGTGTTTGCAGTGTATTTCCCCCTCCTCATTTTCTACAGGGATGGTACTTGGACAGATGAGTGTCCTGTCTCCATTTGGTGGACATCCTGCTCTTAATGTCTTCCTGTGTGAGATACAAGTATGCATGCGCTGTCCTGTAGAACAGAGAGATATGAGATGAGTACATAAGATAATACGAGCGTCATTACTCCATGGCTAGAGACTTGTTAAACCACCGGATCCTTATAAGAAAAAAAGTCACTTCTCCTTTGCAGTGATTGCACAAAATACAGCTGAATTGATGCGTCTATGTGAGACTATCTAAACTTTTTCTGTGGCTTATTTGTTTCCTACATACAATGTTAAATTTACATAAGGAACTGGTGTGGAATAACACTGATGTAAGCACTGTGCGCTCTCATTGAATGGACTCTGGCGAGGCTATTATCTCTCAGGGACTCCTTTCAAAAGGAGGTAATTGCTCTTACTGCCAGTGAAGAAAAATCAAGACATGTCGGCACACTACACTGTTAACATCTGCTCGGCAATAGATTCATTTGTGCTTACTAAAGTGGGATAAGGTCTTGTGCTGTCTCTGGAAGATAAAAACACAGTGTAGAGATAGCCATATGTTCTATATGGAATGGAGGCAATAAATGTGGATTTTAATGACAGATCTCGGACTCTTTATTGCCTTGTTTAGTGCATGAATAGGCCCCACAAATTGGAATGCCTTCCTAGAATAGATGGGAACTTCATGCAAGATATGAAACTGGAATAACTTTCAGCATGAAGCTACTGCAGAATATTTTCTGGTTGTTGTGCTGTGAACCCAATTAGCATGACAGTGAGCAAAAACCCAGGCGATATCATTGAAAAACCTCAGTGAGGCTTCATGAATCAGGCCTCTGGGTATGCTGCACTGATACATACACACAAATCATCCCCATTGTCTCTCCCTCACTCAGTCTGGACTTAGTTAATGATGAAGGCTCGCTGGATCACTCAGCGACTAAGTGTGCTTGATAAAGGTCAGCACCGTCAGCCAGCTAATGCTTCATCGCTCAGAGTAACACTTTATCCGAGCGTATTGTGAATACTCTGCACATGAACGCTTCACAGGGCAAATAATCAAGAGAGTAGAGTCTGGAAAGGCCAGCTGTTTCTGCTGTGCAGCCACAGACACAACACACACAGACACTCTGACACTTGTGTATCTCAGACTTCTCCAAACACTGGATCAGTGATTAACAGCTGGAGTCGGTCGAAGAAGGTCTGCCGCATAAATTCTTCACAAAGTGGGAAGATGGTAATGTTTGCTGAGAAATAACATATTTTATTTTGCTGTGGCATTCGTGTATACTTGCAGAAAAGAAAAAAAGAAATCCAGTTTGGAGTAAAGTGACAGTAAAAATCTTTCTAGGCTCTGATTTGCTGCCTGCACTGATTTAGTTTTGTTTACTGAAATTCATTATTTACATTTTTTTCTGCTTTATTTAATTTTGCAAAGCTCTCCATGAATTCAGAACTAAAGACACTCCTTGTGTTGTGAACACAAAGAATATAATATGAAGGAATATCCTTTTAGATGGACACCGATTTGATGAATTGCACAAAAAGATGAAATTTTTATTATGCTTATTTATTTAGTTATTTACAAATTTACAAATAAAATCTGTTCAAATTCTTAATAGACCACATTGTTCATTCAACATTCATGGTAATAAAGTTTAAAGATCATCTCCAGGCATTTTATGACATTATAAACTATGTGTGTCATCTACTTAAGAAAATCCACAATTTACAAATATGCAAATATAGTTCATTCCAAAAGATTAAATGTTGGACACAAGATGTCTCCTACTGAAAAGTCACTCTTGTGTAAGTTGCTTGTTAGACCATTACTGGCAGCTGTGATGTCACAAAATCATGCTCCTGCATACCTACACATCTTAAACAGAAACAAAAACAGCCTGCTGGTGTCAAACTGAAATAAAAACAAAAATATCATTGAATAAAGAGTAGTAACACATTTAGAGTGGGTGTGCACTGTAGTGACACAACCAGTACACCTGTAAAAACATGATGATACACACACCCACAAGATAAATGAGGCCACATGACCACCATTAGGTAGCATCCTGTGGAAAGTCAAGGTGATGCCAGCTGCTGAGCTCAGGTATCATGTACACACATGGTGCCTTTTCTCCGAATGACACGCAAAGAGAACAGGCTACAATTTCAACACGCAACCAATAGTCTTATGCTGTAATCCTAGCAGGCCAAAAGAGGCCTCCTCACATCAGGATGAATGAGGGATGCTCTCTTGTCCTCTTTGCTTCTGTCCCTGTGAGCAGCAGCACCCTCCCTCCCACCCACCGCTCCGCGCGCACTCCGGAGTTGAGGATGAAGGCGCACAACATCAGGACCCTCTGTCTCATCATCTCCATCGTTTTCTACCTGCTCATTGGAGCCGCCGTCTTCGACGCACTCGAGTCGGACAGCGAGAGTTCAAAGAAGAAGGCACTGGAGCTGAGGCTGAACGAGCTGAAGAAGAAGTACGGCTTCACCGAGGATGACTACAGGGAGGTGGAGAGGGTGGTCCTCCAGTCAGAGCCGCACCAAGCTGGGAGGCAGTGGAAGTTCGCCGGCTCTTTTTACTTTGCAATCACTGTTATCACCACGATTGGTGAGTAAGATTTATGCATAGCTGTTTTTTAAATCTGAAAAACATTGGAACATCTTGCTGCGTAACTGTGTGTGTGCGTCTGTGCGTGTTTTTCTGTACACAGTGTCACAGTTTAAAGTTGGAGATGGAGAAGAACAAACTTAATAATGGGAGCAGCGGGAGGTTTACTGTGAACTGTGAATCTCTGTGTGATTTTTTTGTGTGTGTGTTATTTAATGACTTCCTATTAATTAGAACCTTGTAAACAACAAATGATGACTTAATGACTTGAATTGTGACATAGCTAATTAAATCTATGCTTCTTATTGCATTTGATTACTTTTTTTTTTAGATTATTTTAAGACAGAAACATTTATGGTAGATTGATTGAATTTAATTAGCTAGGTCACAACAACATCAAGTTTTTGTCAGGTTTTGGTGTGTAACATTACCCCCTGTTGGGTTGATACCTGGTTATAAAAAGAAGTGTTGTAGTCACCACTCACAGTAACCAGTTTTTACACTTGGTAGAAAAGACTTCTTAAAGAAACATTTCTCCAAACTGTCTCAAACTTGCTGATATGCTGCTCACATCTTAAACATCATGTAAGACCCTCTCCAACTTGAGATGCTCATGCTATAGGCCTTTGTAACGTAGAGACATATTTGGATGAAGATATGACTGTTTGAACCATAGCGAGCATATAGAAAGAGAGCAGAGACATACATTATACCACTGGAGTCCAGTAATTTTGAGAGTGTTTGCAATACTTTTTTTCCACTGTGAAAACACACTGTGATAACTGATAGAATCCGGCAAGCAAGTCAAGCAGAACTACAGCCTACAGCCGCCTTTGAGCTTTGCAGATGGTCATTGTTACTCAGGTGGAGTAACTAACTCCTCATCTAGGTTTTGTGTCATGCATTTAAATGTGATTAAGATGATATGGCAAACAGTTGATTATTTAGAGTTCAGTTACTGAGCGAGATTAGCATTCATTTGGAGTTGTACCTCTGGCCACTTGACAAATCTAAGTCCAATTTTCACTCTCTTATGGTTCTGTTTTTGGTCTCCACCAACTCCTGAGGGAAATATCTGACTAATTAGCTGCTAAATACTCTCCTGTGTTTGTTGGCTTGTTGCTAACCGTGTCTGTATGTTATTTGGTGCTAAGCAGGAAATGTACAGAGGGGTTTTAGTGCATTTTCTCTGAACAGCTGCCTACTTTGGCTTAAAACGACACTAATATAATAGTATGAATTGACCCAATAAAACAATTTGGCACAGACTGTGAGACTTGTGAAGCACCTGGAGGCAAATTTGTGATTTGTGATACTGGGCTGTGTAAATAAAATGTACTTGACTTAACTGCAGAATAAAATGTAAATGTGGAAACATGGATTGCTTTGTCAAACTTTTAAAATACCTGAATAAATGTGCACTCTATTGCCAATCATCCATCATTGTTGGAAAAATTTAAATTGGTAATTGATTTCATGTGAGCCAGAGGAATATGAGAGGACCACAGGACTGCTAGTGAATGAACCATGACAAAGTGAGACTTAAAAAGTTTCTTGGTCAGTCTTTAAAGAACCCACACACTAATGGCCACCCACCCACCCATGTTCCCACTATTTTGCTGGCTTTTAACATTAGGTACTGCAGCCTTACAGTGTGTAACACAGTAGTAATCTTGATGACTGTAAATCCTTAAACAGTAGTACAGTATATGACCTGCGATATACTGTGACTTTGTAGGTTATGGACATGCTGCTCCACGCACTGATGCTGGCAAGACCTTCTGTATGTTTTACGCTGTCTTGGGCATTCCTCTGACACTGGTCATGTTCCAGAGCCTGGGCGAAAGGATCAACACATTTGTCCGCTACCTCCTACGCAGAGCCAAGCAAGGCCTGGGTTTACGGAAGACTGAGGTGTCCATGGGGAACATGGTCCTGGTGGGTCTGTTGTCATGCATGAGCACTTTGTGTATCGGAGCTGCGGCCTTCTCCCACTTTGAGGACTGGACCTTCTTTAATGCCTATTACTACTGCTTCATCACGCTCACCACCATTGGATTTGGGGATTTTGTGGCTCTGCAGAACAAAGACGCTCTCCAGAAGCGATCGTCATATGTGGCATTTAGCTTCATGTACATTTTAATTGGGCTGACAGTCATTGGAGCTTTTCTAAACCTGGTGGTCCTGAGGTTTCTCACTATAAGCACAGAGGAGCCTGATGTGAGGCCTGAAACAGGGGGAGAGGAGCAGGGGCTGCAGCCTAAGGACACACAGGCAGATAGGGAGGTGTCAGAGGCTGAAACAGAAACTGCTGATGTTGGATATAAAGATGGACACAGCAGCCTGTGCAACCTGAGCCTTCCCATGGAGGCGGGAACAAGCTGTATGAATCTCCTCCCCTCTCCTGTAGAGGAGTGCAGACAAGTTTTATCTGAGCACTCGAAGCTCCCTGAACCCAGCAGACTCAGGGCTTTGTTCTCCTGCATGTGCTGTGGCCTGGACACTGACGGCAGCTCCTCTTCACCTGACCATGATGAGATGGGTGGCCACAGCAACCCTGTCTTTTACAACTCCATCTCCTATAGGGTGGACCACAGCTCGTGCAGCTCCTGCACTGCATCGTCACAGACCTCCCCCAGCAGTCCAGCTCTCTGTCTGGGCAAGAACCATCCTCACACCAGGAGGAAGTCTTTATAACTCTCTGAACTTTTAAACTGTGTCTAAGTGGCCTTTGTTTTAGACTTATAATACACACCATAGAAGATGATGATTTTCCACTTGGTGGAACAAATCACCCTGTGCGTGTTTTCTATCTTATGAATGTAGCATTACTTGCTATCAGATCAAATCTAGCACATGTCACAAACAAACCTTTACAGTTTATAATGTATTTTTCTAAATTAAATATCACTGCAAAGGAAAAAGATGTAAAGAGAAGTATATAATACATATAAACCCATGTTTTCCACCATTACTGTCCAAGTGTATTGTTATGTTATATGAAGGGTATCTACATAAAATGTGTGATCAACAAGCAGAAAATACACACATGCCTGGGTAATGGATATTATCTGCATTCATATTCTAGGTGTCAGACTTTCTGCAGTGTTGTCACCTGTGACCTTCAGTTATTTCCACTCAGTAGTTATCGGTGTCTTCTAATAGGAATGTACACTCTGTTGCTCTCGTTGGTTCCCTAGGTAACGGTTCCATGTTCATTGTTTAGTGCACTGGAAAGCTGGAGTACAGTACAGTGCGCGGTGATTGTCTGAAACATCCAGTCAAAGCTGCAACCATGTTCTCTGTGACGAAAAGTGTGTCAACAAAGAATGGAACATGTGCGGGAGCACGGAAAAAAAGAAATTAGGGATGTGTCCAGATGACTGTTAGTCTTCTTAGCACATTCAAATGAGATACTGCTAGTAATGAGACATGGAAACTATTTCAATCAGACAAGTGTTTCTTTATTGCAAAAAAATAAATAAAAAATCAGACATCAACCACTAAAAATGGTTCACTTAAAGGCCAACTCTGCAAATTTTACACACAAAGGTAAGTGTTTACATCAAAGAGTACTACTCAAACACAATTATGCTATTGGTTGCACTATGTGAGCTGTAGGCTATTTTGTTTTGGGAGTTTGACCAGTACTAGGGACTAAAAACCAGGAAATATCAGGATCAGTTGCTTTAATTTTCGACTATTCCACTTTTAATTTTGTGTTTTTGTGAGTCCTTTAACTTTACAGCAGTGCAATACTAAACTGACCCTTTAACCTTCTGATTTCACTGGTAGTTTAATGTTAAATCTGGTACAAAACATGCTTAAAAAACAGTATGTTGTTCATAGTTTGATCTCAGATCTGTAAAACTTTTTCTATTTATGCTTTTACTCAGGGCAGGCAGGTAGAGTGAAGCAGTTTCAATAATAACAACAACAACAACAACAACACATCAAAAATAGCACCCCTAAACAAATGAATCTAACAGCAATATTCTATATTCTAAGAAATAAACGAAAATAACAGTTAGTAAGCACGTTAACCACTGTTAACGTTTCTGATTTCAAATAACGAGGCATTGTCTATTAACCACAGGAGCCATACTCGTGCATTGCTAACATCTGCTTTGATGAACACCACTGAGAAAAAGACATTGAAGCTTCAGGAGTGCTGCAACTAATTTTGAATCAGACCACTGCCAGTTTCCCAAGATGGCCTCATTTAAAATTACATTCTCCTCTGGTTAATATTTCATCTGTAGTTGACCTACACTCTGACCTGCCTATGGAGGGTCAATTTGAGGATCACTCAGATTTTGCATTATATTATATTTTTAATAACAAGAACCTCTGGTGGTAACCACCAATGGCTTTCATTTAATCTCCCCTTGTTCTCATTTATCACACCAGGGGGCAGCATTGGTCTATGTAAAAGTGTGCTAAAATCTTTGCACGCAAGTCCTTTGAGTAATAATGGAAGTACAGCATTTGTGTCTTCTGTGTTCTGTGTTTATGTATGTGTGTGTGTGTGTGTGTGTGTGTGTGTGTGTGTGTGTGTGTGTGTGTGTTAAACCATTTACAGCACAGGAGATGACACTTTGTCTTTGGAGAGCTTTCCACCATCCACTTTTCATAAAGAAATTAAAGCAGCACAGTGGAGATTTATTTCATCTGACAGCATGAACTATGACACAGATTACTTCTGTGGGTGTTTGGGTTGTTGATAAGTGAGCACAGTCCTCTCAGGCAAGTGAACAGACATGTACCAGCTTCCAGGATTATCAACATTATCAACAAGACTCTTGTGAAATGGCAGAAGCAGAAGAGGTCTGAACAACGAGCTTCAATTCATGTGAGTAATAAATATCACTGCTTTGTGAAGTGATGAAAGCTGGTACCTAATTTGCATAATGATAATGATGACACTTCACTTAATTTTGTGTGATGCCTCTGTGACAGTCACTGCTCCAACACTCAGTGTAAAGGCCACAGATGGAATACCACAACACATAAAATGAATTGACAATGCACTATGAGCAGCTTTATAATAGTTTTCTTCAAAGACAAAGAATGGCACCAACATTTAACTGTATTCAAGCTCCTTGTGTGGGTCAACCCAATCAGGAGTTTCCTATGGGGATGGTTGTAGAGATACTGATGTTATTACAGGCTGTGAGCAGCAGGTGGTGGTAATGATCTTTTTTAAAACGCCCCGGAATACGGAACACTTCATGTGTGACCAGTTCCTATGCACACACTTTTCACATCATTGCTCATATTCACACTTGTTCACATTAATGAAAATGCATTGCTATGGAAAGTCCAGTGGTTTTGTTATTGTGTTGTTTTTCATGATGAATCTCCACACAGGCTCCTCAAGGCCTCTGCTGAAGTTACTGAAGATGATGCTCATCTTACGTATATAAACTAACTAATGTTAATACCCACACAACAATGCTTTCATTTGTCAAGAAACGAAAATCGAATTCACCTCATTGTTCACTGATAACAGTGTTAAATTCCATCATCAAAGCAATACTTATCCTCAGCTGTACCATAGTTGTTTGGGCTGAGAGAGTGGGTGAATAATTGATTACATTGTTAGATATTTCTCTTTGTGAACACACCCTGTTAAGTCATTATCATTCTGTGGTGAAGGGTCTTTCATGTGCAGTCACATATTAGTTGGGGATACCAGATTAAATCTGAAACGAGCTGTCGGTTCAAGCAGAGTGCAGCTATTCTCTTTCCGAAGGGTAAAAAGCTTTAATATGGCAGTAATACGGGCAGGAGGTTCATAATGGAAGCAGCATGCAGATAGAGTATTTATGAATGCACAAATAAACTGAACCAATAGTGGTTGCCATGTTTTGATTACGGAGAAATATGTTTGTCTGTGCACTGTATTTACAGCCTTTCAGGAGGAGCTCGGAGATTATGAGTTATCTTCTTGGACGTGCATCAGAATCCAAAAGCACATTCTCTGTGGCTCACAGTGAACACAATGAAAGATTAAGGAACTAAAAACAAGTGTCATATTTATTCAGATTGATTAAATAAATGGAAATTAAGCTTCAGTTGGAGAGCATTGAGAAAACAGACATTAATAGAAGTTCATTGGTGGGGTAATTGCTCATTAGTTTTAATTTCCAGCCAATTTGCCACTTGTGTTGAACGGTTTGAAAAGGCTGTTTTACACTGCAGTTGTCTTCTCCAATCAGACTGTGTTTGACATGTTGTGTCTCTTTGACATTTTGTGTTAAAGAGATCACCCTGCTTGGTTAATTGCAGCTTAAAGTCTTAAAGGGGCATTTGAATCATCGCTCAGTGAGCCTACACCTTTGCAAAAATGTCATCCAAATTTGATTACAGTAATCATAAACTGTCAATCAAGTAAAATGAATTATTCCACCAGCCTTCAGGTAGCCACATTAGTGTGCTTTGAGTGTTGTCACTTAATATATGTCCTACTGCAGCAGACGCCAAGGTGTTTGCACAGGTTTACCAAAATTATGATCATGTCTCTTGGGATGAGCAGTGTTGGCTGGTCGGTTGGTTAGTCGGTCCACCGCTTTGAACCTGACCTAGATATCTGGATTAAGTATAGATGGTCTTGGTCTCCAGACTAAATTAAGTTGGTGAATATGTGAACAGTATACCTAAAAAACATCAGCATGTCAGCATTGTGAGCATTTATCTTAAAAGCATTGCTAGTTACTTGAGGTAACTAGTATAAAACACAGCAGTACTAACTAATAAAGCACCATCAAAGCACAGTAGCCTTTGAGGCAAATTGTTCCCAGTGATTCATTCTGTTGTATGTGGCAGAGGAGGTAAAATTATCAAGGTTGGCTGTTATCAATTTCCTCCTCAGTTGTACCATTTAAGAAAACAACAGCCTCTCTGAGCACATGGCTTCCTGTCTCAATAGTGGCCCTGAGATTGAGTGAGAGATGGCAGAAAGAGACGGAGAGGAGGAGGTGGTGAGGTTTTCATTCTTCTCAGCCAATGTGTCTGTGGCCAGTGACAGATTCATGTTTGTGTGAAAACGTCTTTATTGTGCTCCTCTGTTAAGAGGACAGGTTGTGAAGAGTGAAGATGTGAAAAGTGAGGTAGGACTCAAAAGCTTAGCATGAACTCCACAAGAGTCGGACAACAAAGGTGTTAAGCTTGAAGGGCCAGTGTGGAGGATTTAGTGGGAACTTGCAGTAAAGTTGCAGATTGCAACCCCCTAAACAAACCTTTTCCTTCCTAGCCTGAAGGAGAAACTAGAAATGTGTATAATAAAAAAAAAAGGTTAAAGCCCCGTGTGGTGTCAGTGTTTAGTTTGTCTGTTATTTCTGGATACTGTAGAAACATGGTGGTTCAACATGGCAGACACTGTGTAAGAGGACCCATTCCCTCTGCAGAAATAAAAGGTTCATTCTAAGGTAACAAAAACATAACTAATCATAGTTATGAAAACATACTTATGCATATTATATTCCATTTCTGCCACATTCTGTAAGTTCTTACACATTGGACCTTTAAAGAAACACATCATTGTGAAATGAGGACATTTGTCTATTCTACACCATTTGCTGCTCGTAACCTCTCACTGTCGTACAGGTCACCCTTATCTTCTGTCCAGCAGCGCCATATTTTTCTCATTATGTGCAGCTCCACACAGAACTTGCACAAATGCGTTTCCCTCTGTAAGTAAGCCTGATTCACAAGTTGCTGTCGGGGCAGAATTTGAATGAGTGAGATAAGGCCACAGAAAAACGCAACACAATGGCCCTCAGTCGGTTTGGTGACAAATGCATCCTTTTTTATTTTTAGGCGTACTGTGTAGGGAAAAGAGAAAAAGAGGACCCTCATAAAGAATGGTTCCCATTGGAGATATGAAACCCAATTTATTCACAGTTCTTCAGCTCGAAACTGTAAAAGATTGACGGCAGAGTGATTTGCCACATCTGTTAATCTTCCTAAATGAGCAAGTAGTCAGATCTTTGCTACGGCCCTTGCACTAAATAATTCACAATACTCCACTTCAGTTTTATTCCATTTTTATCTTTTTTCTCCCTGTCAACTGTCAGGAGCCCAAATCATCTCTACTGCATCATGAGGCATTGCTGTATTTCTTTTTCATACAGTGATGCTCATTAGGAGGAGCCTTTTTGGGGATAAATGTTAACAACTGTTACGTCCAGATGAAAGGCTATGAAGAAGTAACATAAAAACCAGATGTTAAGGCTAATAACCAAAGGAGTTTTATTATATGAACAGTTCAAATTGTTTCAACAAAAGGAGGTGAGGCAAAAAAGGAAAAAGGGCAAGTTCAACCAAACGAGAAACAAAAACCTCACTGTCTAAACTATTTTTTATCGATAACAAAAAACATCAGAAACAGCACCCCTAAACTAGTGTATCTAACAAAAGCAAATCTTGTGCAATCAGTGCTGTCCACAAAACTAACCCTAGCCCAGTCCCAACAATAATCCCTACCAACCTCCACAATTTCCAAACAAGATTCAGTTACCATCAGATGAAGCGAGCTCACAGCACACAAAGAACACAAGCCGCCCCGACGGTGCAGGGCTTCTAGTTTAAAAAGCCTTAACGTGGCTCATGGAGCCCTCCGATTCGCAGTACGGGGGAAGAGGCTCTGCCACTCCTGGCCCCCTGCACATCCCTGTGCAGTGTCACCGACGTAACCCTGCCTTTCTGATCCTGGGCCAATCAGGTACTGGCAACCACCTCAGTCCTACATAATGGAACACGACACAGAACACGCATACACATACATAGCCTGCACTAACCCAAGACTGCACAGCGGTAGCTGTAACAACAACAAAGAGAAAAAGGAACATCTTTTTAGCCCTTTAAGCAGTGTCCACATGGGTCCACACAGGGATTCATTCATGTGATTTCCCAGATTTTCACGTGTTCCTTTATTGAGTCTACCAGCTAATTAAAGTAATCGCATAATCATCTTTTTCCATGGAACATGTCGCCATAAGTAGAGACATTTTAGCACATCTGAGAAATTTCAGTCCACATGAAATGGATCTCTTTGAACAATCTCTGCTGTTCATCACTCTACTCTTTCCCGCCTCCAAAGCTCTATTTTTTTTTTGCATTCTCAGATATAATGATTTTTAATATTCCATTGGCTGTGTCTTTGCTGGTCTGCTGAGCAGGAAGCAGACGTTTCCATCAGTAGAGCTACGCCTGGCATTCATCATCAAAGGTCTGCCCAGGAAACAGACAGCTTTACACTCATCTGCATCTGCTTGGTATGCCAACTGGGTGAACATCCACATCATCCTACCCACACTGTTATTTCTGATTAGCATATAATGCATCAATTACTTCACTTCCACTAAACAGAAAAGCTACCACAAGTTTCGTTTCCAAGGCAACTATGAAGGGTGCTGGCGACAGGAGTAAATTAGTTTGGCAGTGGAAGTTGGATTGCGATGGCAAGAGCCAAATATGGGGCAACAATTGTTGTCCATCACAGGCGATCCTAACATATGGAAAGTGATAAAGGAGTGTACTGAAGATGAGCTGAGCGGTTTAACAAAACAAAAGACACACACACACACACACACACACACACACACGCACACACACACAGATGGGTTTTTCCACTTATAAAGACAATGTACTGACTATGGCTGTCTAAAATTTATCCTCACAGATCCTCACATAAAACAAACACATACACACAAACACAACTATGATTATCTTAAACCTTGACATCTTGACACATCTGTGTTTAGCACACTTCCATCCACCTTTGATGATTTAAAAACAGGTGTTTTTTTCCTTGCAGCTGTTTGCACACTCACATTGTGTTGTATAGACACCTGTATCTACTTATCACAATACTTCTAGTATTCTAGTAACACTCATAGTCAACTGTCCGTTACAACTGTGGATTCTTCATTTCATTTTTTCATTTCTTTATATATTGAAACAAATGAAAAACAGACGTATCACGCCTACTGGTCTCAGATATTTGGACATTTGGTGTTATTCATTCATTCATTCATCTTATTGAGTGTTTTTTCTTAATTAAAAAAAATCTACATTGTCAATCAACACTGAAAACATCAAAACTATGAAATAAAAAACGTATAAAATTATGTGACAAACAAACAAAAAAATTCTTCTTTTGTTTTGATGACAGCTTTGCACACTGAGGTCATCACCTGGAATAATTTTCCAACAGTCATGAAGGAGTTTGCCTATATGCTGAGCACTTGTTGGCTGCTTTTCATTCACTCTGTGGTCCAGTTCATCCCAAACCATCTCTGTTGGGTTTAGGTCATGTGCTTGTGAAGGCCAGGTCATCTGTCAAATTGCCCTCGCGTAGACCAGAGGTGTGTATGTTTTGGGTCTTTGGTCTTGAATTTAGTTGTGCGTTAGCATGTCACTGCAGAATGCTATGGTATCCCAGCTGGTTAAGTGTGTCTCACGAAGACACATGGTTGGAACCGAAAATCTACAATTTGGACTCATCCAAACAATGCATGTATTTCCACTGGTCTAATTTCTTGTGTTTCTCTTCTTCTTGTTGTTTTTCCTCAGTAGTGGTTTCTTTGTAGTGATTCAACCATGAGGCTCCTCTGAAAGGTTAATGTTCAGACGTGTGTGGTACTTGAACTCTGTGAAGCATTTATGTGGGCTTGAATCTGAGGTGCTGTTCATTAGTGCTTTCTGAGGCTGGTAACTGTAATAACTAATCTGCAGCAGAGGTAACTCTTGGTCTTCCTTTCCTGGGGCAGTCCTCCTAATTCATCGTAGTGTTTTAATGGTTTTTTGCAACTGCACTGAAGAAACATTCAAAGTTGTCAAAGATGTACTGGATTGATTGACCTTCATGTCTTAATGATACTAAAACATAAACTGTTGTTTCTCTTTACTTAGTTGAGCATTTCTTGATATAGTATGGATTAAATGAATGGTTTAATAGGGCTATTTACGGTATACCAACACTACCTCAGAACAACACATCTGATGCTCAAACACATTATGAAGGCAAGAAAGTACACTAATTAACTTTTGTCATCAAGCGTGTATCATCAAAACAAAAGGTGTCTACTTTGAAGAATAAAATATAAAACATAAGTTGCTTTGTTTACACTTTTTTGTGTTTACCTCATAATTTCATATGTGTTGTTGTTGCATAGTTTTGACATGTAGCATAATCTAAGACCTGAAGGTACGTTTAACTGAATGTAGTCCCAAACATACAGTTAAATAAGTCATTAATAACTCAGGTGATGTTTTGGCCTAACTTTTAAACTTTCTGTTAAAGCCATAAAATAAATGAAAGATATAAAGTTAATTAAGGGATAATCTCATAAGAAAGATCATAACCAAAGGTAGCTTCTAAGCAGATATATTATCTGTGCACACTTCATTCACATTTCATCAAAATAAATGTCTGATTACTTTCTTTGGTTGCCCTTAGTTATATCATAGTCTTCTTAAACAAGTGTTAATTGATCAAATGTCTTAACATTGGTTACCAGTGTCACTCAAGGGTTTGAGTGTGATAGTGTGAGACTGTTTAAAGAATTCAGTCTCACCACAAACTGGTGTGTGTATTAAAGAGGAGGGAGAGGCCAGACTGGGAGAAGAGTTAATATGCAACAAAGGAGGTAATATTAGACAGTTCTGTGGGGAGAGGAATAAGGGATTATTTTTTCTTTACATAGGGGTAATGAGGAGAAACAGAAGACTATTTCTTGGTTTCCAGTTGAGAACATTTAAAGAGGGCAGTTTGCAGCATTAGAAACCAAGAGTGTCACCAATTCAGTAAGAAGATCCAATAATTTGATTCTCCAGGTAATTTTAATCAACAACAAACAACATCACAGGAGCCAACAAATAAATAACTAAACCCGCTCCTGGTATTTACCAATTTGCTGGAATCTTGCTAGGTCTTGAAAACCAACATGGATTTAAGCCTTTGTGGCTTTTAGATTTGGCTCAAAACACTGACTTCTAAGTCCTGACACTCTTCTCTGCATTATCTCTGTCTTCTTTCTCACACACACCGCCTCACTGTTGTCAGCAGTAATCATCATCTCTCTTCTGCTATGCCACAACCACTCCCTCACAACAAAGGGCCAGTCCACTGTTGGTGCTTCACATGTCTTTAGTGTTAAAATAAAAAACAACATTGAACAACAAGGAACATTTAAACTGTATTAAACACAGTGCTGTGATTAACCAGTAATTCCTGGGAAGAAATCAGTACAAAAACAGCAGTTTATGGTGTTGTCTGAAATGTATACGGTTTAAAATAGGTACTATCAAGTCTGTTATTGCTTTAGAATTTAAATGCAATTGCAAGGATGTGAACATATGTGAATTCCAGATCTGATGATGATGGGAATCAGGTTAGCAGGAAAATGAAAAGACATATCTCTTTCTTCTGATTTATGTTTCTTTATGCATGTACCTTCTTTGCCTTTGATTCTCTGGAGTGTGTCGTCTCTGGGGGAAACATGAGAACTGCTCTATGTACCATTAATTCAAGCAACTGCAGTGCTGGTAATCAAACAGAATCAGGCAGACATCAGGAGAATCTTTAATTTCATTTGTGTGCCCTAAATATTAATTTGTGTTTTTCAAATAACTGTTAACTCAATGTAAAAGCAAAAACTTAATGTTCCAAGTTGTTGTAGCAGCTCAGAGTTAATCGGAGCACACTGGTTGTTGTATTGGCATGCCTATAAATACTGATTCCACCTCTTCATATAAATGTCACTACGTTACAGCATTCAGTACATCTGTCTTTGTCCCATTGACACTCTTTTTTAAAGCAACAGTGTGTTCACTAAATGCAACGCAAAATAAATGGTGATGTTTGTCAAGCCATTGGAAACTTTTGGACACATACAGCATATGTGTTATCTTTAAAATCCCACAAACATATGTTACAATGCCAACAATATTGTTGAACACCCTGTTCATTCTTATGCAAAAATGAAACATTCAAAAGCATGAAATCAGTAATTCACAAGTATAATGACTAATTTATTAATTCAAGAATAAATTATAATCAATTATTAATTTTCTTCTTCCCACACACCAGCTGGCCATTGTATAGGCCTGTTGTCTATATAGTGTATTGTTCATGTTCATGTAGCAGAAGAGGTGCAACTGATATTGCAACCTCCAGTGGTTGATAGTGGATCTTCAGGTCTTTTTGTCTTGTAGTGGTTGAACATGCTGCACTAAAGTACAGTATTGTCCCAGTGTTTTTCCTGTCGTTTTCATGTGTGTGTCACTGAGTATGGCCTCCAATTTCTCTCCCACTCACCTGTTTCCATTCTTCGTTCACCAATAGACTACTGTATAGTATGAAAGATTGGTTCTTTTCCCCAGATGCTGCCAGATTGTTTCCTCTCCTATGTGGTGACAAGTGCTCCATCCACATCCAGTTCTCTTTTTTTTAGATTTTAGCTCTGCACCACCGTGGACACTCACCACCACTGGATCACAGCCTCACCAACACTTCACTGTTTGGTTTCTGGGGCTTCAAGTTAAGCTGCTGAGTATAATATACTTCAAGGTTACACAGGTGACACAGAGGAGCCAACCAGCACCCACAGGAAAGTTTTGCTGCAGGGTCCTCTGCTGCATTTATCCAGCCATGTGTGTTCCATATCAAAAGTGTTGTTTACACAAAATATAATATTCATTTGAGCTGACTTTTTGGTTGATATTTCAGCAATAATTCAGTAGAACAAAACACAACAACTTCCAATGTGATTTATAAATAAAACAACAAAGGCAGACAGCCCAGTCGATAGATATGGCATGACATATGAACCGCAAATCTAAGGCTTGTTTTGTTGCATGATGCCTTAGCTGTGTGACTCACACAGGCTGTGCACACCTCCCACTTGAGCATCAATCTTGTATCTTAAGTTCCTTGTTTTCTCTCCAGCACAGAACCATGAGACATCTGAATTAAAGATGGGCCTAAGACACACCATCGCTCAACGTCCCCAAACAAGCTTCACTACCTGCAGGGATCCTCTCACTAACAAGCACATGAGGAACACATGAGAAACACAAGAAAGTTGAGATCCTGCTATTAGGCCAGAGGAGGATGCTGACATTGTGTTATTGAATGTGCGAGAAGGTGATACAATTTTATATGCTTTGCATAATAGGACTTGAATTTAACACTTAGACGTGTAATATTGCAGAGAGGTCAAAGTTAGAATAGGAATCAGGTCTTGTTCAGCACAAAGGCCAGTGCCTGGATGTGTGAATGTGTCAGGGGAAAACAATAAAGAGACCTTGATTGTAATGAGAAAATGCATATTATATAATAGCTCCTTTCACAGCTCCCATAATTGCTATTCAAAGCACAAGCACACCAGTTGTTCACCAGGTGCAAGTCATTAAGTGATAAGCCATTTTACACTTTGAGACAACAAAGAAGTGACTAAAGAAATGCAAGCAGACCTTGGTTTTTGTTTTATCTGCTATCTGATTAGTTGTGCTGCATAAGGGTGAACTGTACATCATCTGAATCAAGAATTATACGAATAAAACTTAGAAAATACAAACAAATATGGAACATTAATAAATAGAAATGATTATTGATTTCTTGCAGGAAACATTCACTTAATAGCTCACACCTGTCCAACAATATTAGGCATACAAGTATTGGATGCATATTGATATATGCAGCTAACATATTTGGATGTTTTCACATGACATACCATACAATTATGAATCTGTTCGCCATCTTAATCTAGTAGGATTTCACAGAGATGTTCAAATCAAGGTGAAACTCTTTTGGTAACATTGCTAATCAGCAGCCACACCCGTCTTGCTTTGCAGTATAACTGTCTTACTGCTGCTACATCTTTAGTGCTAAAGCAAGAAATCAGCGTCTGTGATACAAATCAGATAAAATTATATTATGAAGTGTATTGTGTACCACTCATACATACAGTATGTCATTTATGAGTGTTATCAACACTTAATATTTTGAGGCTCTGTGTATATGTTTTTGTAATGATACTAAGTCATTATTCTGAGGTTGTTTCTCATTATTATGACTTTTGTTTTTCATCACACTGGTGAAATGGCTTCCATAAAAACAGGTACATGTGGTGTGAAGGAAATATGTGGTAAAGGTTTTGTTACAGAAGTGGCTGTGTGTGTGTGTGTGTGTGTGTGTGTGTGTGGGTGAACATGTCACGCCTGCAGCTAACCTGGCTCAGTGGAGCTGTGTATCCCTCGGAGAGGTGATTAAACAAAGAGTTGGGAGCCAGAGGTCTCTCTCTGTTGGAGTCCAGCAGAATATGCGTGTCACTACTTAATATCAACCACACGTCTCACATACTGGCTCTCTAAAATATCCTGTTTATTACCAGCAGCACAGTAAGCTTCTGAGGAACACCAGGAAGCTCATTACTCCTCCAAAGAAGATCACTTATGCTTATTTTTCATCCTGCTTATACTATAGCGGCTGTTTACTCCACTCCACAGGGCATTACTTGATTGTTTAGAAGTGGACGGGGGTACTGCAAGACTTCGTAGCAGGTGCTTATTTCACAAAAGCAAGAGGTGCTTAAACAAAAATGGCAAAAACTTCACAAAAGGTTTGCGTTCAGAACATTGCATCTACATTTATGATAGTGGATGTTGATATTCTTACACTGGCTCCCCTGGTTATCACTTAAGAATCTATTCTAATCTTTTCTTTTTTAAGACGTTCAAAAACACAGTCCTGCCTCGGTTTGTCTTTACATCTGTGGTTCTCAGAGGCACAGTCCAGTGGCACAGTGTGACTTAAAAGGATGTAGAGTCTGTGTATTTTCTGAACAGCTGTTAGATGGTGGCCTTTATAAGTAATTTAACCTCAGACTTGATGTAATCAAATTTGAAGCCGCTGTGAAATGAAATGCAATATGACATGAAGCAGTTTAAAATGAAACGTGTTATAAAAGTTTTATCTGTGGTTCTACTATAAAGTTTGTCAATCACACTGAATGCTGAAACATATAACCCTTCATTACTTGTGCATATTTTTAAGGGGCATTTTTACTCAGAGTAAAGCAGAAAAGAACATTAATTTCAATTACATTACGCAAACGCAAAATAGCCGGAAAATTATAGTGAATGGCTGTATATGACCTCTGAGGGCTGGAGCTATATAATACCGCATCTGCCCACATGAATTGATGCCCAGTAACACTTGTTTTGTGGTGTTTTGCTCAGGATTCACAACACATCTACAGCAAGTAAAAATGCAGAGCACATTTATGCACAACGCAGTAAAAAATCACAGTATTCTGTGTTTTAGCCAGAACGAATCACATCTTGAAAATTAGACAGGCCACATAAATTTAGGCTAAGCTGTAAAGTGTTTTTACAGGCAGGTTCTGATGGCATCGCTCCATTCTGACTGCTTTTTCATCTCAGAGATATAGTTTTTACTGCACATCTGATAAAAGGAGACAGTTTCCTTCTAGAGTTTAATGGAAAGAGATGCTGAACACCACTTATGCCCTCTGATCAAATGCTTCCTGCTCACCAGCAGCTGAGGGATAACAGAGGTGTGTGCTAACAATTTCCAGTGGTGGAGCTGTATGTTAAATGCAGGCCTTTAGAGAAATTCTTGTCAGCTTTTATCTTATAGATTTACTTCTGGTGCAGAATATATACATATAGTTATAAGTCTGTTTTTGCGCTGTTTTCATACAATGTTGTATGTGCACAGTGTAAATAAACACTCTGAATGTAACTGAATGACTAGGCATACTTTATTACCAATAACGCTTTTAATTAACAAATAAAACAAATAATATACAGGACTTTATAATTATTATAATTCAACACAAAAACTTTTAATAAGAACATGTTTAAGAATAAGTAATAATTATAATTTGTTCAGTAGCAAACAAACTAGAGTCTGGAGTCACAGAAACACCTCTGAGATAGCTTTGAAAAGTAGTGACCGAATCTAAGCAGGGATAGAGGTTCATCCCACACAAGGCACAGGGTGAGTCAGAAATTAATTACAGTTTTTCAAACCTTAAAGCATCGTGATTAAGTGTGTCTAATGACTGAAGACATTGAGCTGAAGGCAACATAATCAAGCTAGGATAAGACAGCGCCAGCAAACAAAAAGCATTATGCTGATGAAATAAAACTAAACTGTCATCAAATCTTTTCTATCCTTTATCTTAAACAAGCTTACATGGTTCATAAAATTAAAAATTCCAGTAAATGCTTATGTTTTCAACACAATTAATAATTTATGGTTTAAAAACAGCTTAAAGGCCAGATTTAACCATAAATGGGTGCAGTGAAATGCCTCTCTAGGCAATAGAAACTCGATGATATGGTGACTACTTGCACTGCTGGTTGGTAAACTACTGAAGCTGGTGGTCAATTGAATAGCAGTGGCTACAAAACAAAAATCATAAAATGAAAGTAAAAGATTATAATTCAAATAAATGTAAAGCCACGATTCAAACTAGCACCCTTTGATTACTAGACAATTTGCTCTACCACCTGAGCCACAGCCTGCAAGCTGCACTGCAGGATTGCAGGCTGTGGCTGTGTACATAGTTTTCCTTTAGCTTTGTCCTTTGGTTCGCCCAACAGTTTGTTAACAGCTGTTGTTAACGGTTGTTAATTTCCAGATAATGTCTGTAATTTTACAGAGTTTCAATTCTAAAAAAAAATCCCCCAGAAAACTATTGTAAAAATTGTTACTTTCCATTTTTTGCAGTGTTGGTCAGTCACAAGCTATGATTGCTTGTCCTGTTTTGGACCTTTAGGCTCTCTGTTCCTGCAAAGGTCAGCACTGTGAAGACAGTTTACTGGCCACAGCAATTCCATTGAAATAAACTTTAAATGCTGGTGTGACCAGACCTCAGCTCTTTTGTACTAACACTGTAGATGTTCCTTTTTAACTACTCTGCAAACTACATTCAAAGGCCAGCCTTTTTTATTTAGGATTTTGCTGGTCTCTTATGGCCAACGACAGCTCTCTATCTACTCACAAAGCTGTAACTCCACGTATACAGCGAGCAGAAAGTGGTGGGTGCAGTAGCTGCACTTTGGAAGCACTTCGAGGTGAGTCCATTAAATTCAGAGACAATAATGTGGTGAAAAGTCACTTGAAAATGTTTTTTTTGGGGGGGAAATCAAAAATCTGATGTGCCTGAGAAATGCTGAGGTCAGCTTTGCCCTTTAAGCTGTGGATAATGCCTCCCAATAGCAGCAGATCCAAAGTCAGCCTTAAATTAACTGCTAACAATATGTTTGCTCCCTATGCAAACAATTTCCTTTCCCATACACACACGCACACACACACACATACAGACTGAAGAGATGACAGGTGTGGATTTTAGATGTGCTGCAGAAAAAGGAGAGCTGCAAAGTAAGCACAGCCTGAAACTGGAGCACTAACAAACTGACTGAAACAGTAAACAGCAGGTGTTAATGAGCAGAAACCTTTATCTTGCCAATTTGCTGAGCTGAACTTTGATTGCATAGACTTGGGCGCCATTCACTATGTATTCATATAACATAAGTTTACTCAGTAACAGCAAGATGCTCTTAAAGATGTTCTAGTCCCAGTTTTTGTGTGGAGGATCCATTGCCCTTGTACTGTGTTGTTTTTCTGCCCTCAGGAGATATTTCTGTGGCAAATCTTTGGTGTTGATACAGGATAGGTGCAGGGTGGCAGTACTTTAAAATAACTTCTAAAGTAGCTCCCACTGTGGTTCAGTTGTCTCAGATGTATGTGAAGTGTGAAGGTGGTGCCTATCTCAGTGGTCGAGTACAAAGTGCAGCGTTGTGAGGTTCCAGACAACGCATCTCCCTGTAACCCCATTGTGACTGGCAGACGTGGGGACGCTGCTGCTCCCCGCTGGCAGCGCCACAGAAGATGAATGATGCCATGCTGAACTAGTTTAAGAGGAGCATCACACAATCGCTCATTTCAAAAGGCACTGCAACACACAGTGGCCTGGGGAACGGCATGGAATGTAATATCCATCAACAGCCAGCCAAGCAGTAGTGCTATCAGCAAACACAATTTAGAGCTCAGAAACATTATTGTTTTTCTCCCCCTTCTGTGTTCGACTCAGTGCGACGATGAACTGGCTGAGTGATGCTCATTTGATGACTATGATACTGCTGTCGTGATAATATGAACTTGGTCATTATTGGGAGGAATTGAGTTTGGGTGAAAAGACGTTGTGTAAAAACAGAAAAAAAATCCTTTTTTCATCTGCCTCATATTGGTGTAAGCCTTGTAAAGAATATTTCTTCTGCCTCAGAATTTGGATGAAAGTTGTAGCCACAATATTCTGGCCAGGACAAGCTCTGTGCTTCAGGGAATGAGAAATGAAAACCAAATTACAATATCATAAAGTCAATCCAAATTTTAAAGTAATTACACTGCAAACAACAAAACAGACCACCCAATCATGTAACACATAATCAACACGAATAAACTAAAACTAAACTAAACTTGAAATAATAGAAACTTTAACTAGATAGCTACATAACTTAATAATAACAACTTTCTATTGATGAGGACGATTGGCAGCAGCATGTTTTGATGTAAACATGTACATTGCATGATTGCATGATGCAATATAATCGTCAATAAATCATTATTGACTATTAGGATACTATTATAATCATTAGTGTTGGTGGAAGGGCTTCTGAACTTGACTGACTAGTCTGTGCCTCTCCCGTTTGGCTTCTCTGCTGGATCAGATAGAGTTTTTTTTTTTTTTTTTTTTTGTCTGTTGCAGATGATTGTATTTGAATTAGCCATTGCAAAAGTTGAAATGTTTATCCACCAGCTGCAGTCTGCATAGCAAAAATGTAGAAAATGACTTTTTGCCTGATAGTTGTGGTTTGAACAGACTTTATTGGGACAGTCAACCAGAAAATAGCGAGCTGCTACACTAAGTAATGACACAGCAAATGCACAGAGAGACAGAAAGCCCATTTGTTTCAACAGCTTGTTATTCTAAAAACAAAAAAATACACCCTGATATCACCAACTTACATAGAGGCGTAACTAATGTTTTTTTTATTATTATTTTTTTTACCCCAAAGCACGATCCATTTCTAAACCTGAGTAGTTTTTATGCTTAAACCTAACCAAACTGCAACTATTTTACAATGTTAACCATGTGTTTATTATTCTTATGACAATGGTGAATGTCATATGACTATGACAAATGTCTTTTCCTGCGCAGGTACACTGTGCATCTTCGATGAAAAGGACCTTCAGACCTGCAATGGGCTTTTGTTTTTGGTATAACAGACTAATGGAAGTGGATTTCCAACCCAATGGGACACTATTTGGACTACTGGGGTTTTGGAATAAAGGCCCATCTAAACAATGGGCAGCCCCCAAATAGGAAGCTACAACCAGGAGCCAGTTAGCGTAGCATGAATACTTGAAACAGAGGGAAAAAACTAGTCTGTCTCTGTCCAAAGGCAACACAATCTGCCTAGCCAGGCTCGACCATGCAGATGACGTTGTGTTTTTTGTCATTAAGATAGGATTTCAGATTTAAGTACCCACTGCAGAGAACTGTTATGTCTGCATTACTGTAGTACAGCAGCTGCATGGGATTTAGCTTGGTATTAATGTGTAAATGATAAAGATGTTCAATACATAATATGTATTGGGATAATAAGACACTTTACTATTCTATTTCACACTGAGATCCCCCTCTAATGGGACTTTTTAGACTTCACTTATCTCCTTATCCACTAAAAATTTGCATCTATATGCTCACTTTAATCAGGTTGAGTCCATTTTGCTCCTGTCCTCCAGGCTGATTCTCCAGCATGCCTAAGTCTCATGTAAGTTAACTCTCGTTCAAAAAGATTTGTCATGTCTCTTTGAGAGCCTTTCTGATGTTTTTATGATGTTTGATAAATACATTTGTTAATAAATAAATATTGAGGCAAAATCTCATTAGTATTTTCACTTATGGACATCTGCGCTTTAATATAATGGTTTTGTTAGACTTTATGTGAAATACAATGAGGTCACTTTAGGTAAGTAAGTACGTTTTATGATTAGTGTATAGATATTTTAGGCTTTTTATGTTTTTGCAGATAAATTTGAGTATTTAGAAAATAATCTCACAGGAGCGATTTTGGCCCATTTTTCCCACACTGACTCTTTTGTGTTCTTGATTCATGCAACAGATTTTATTGCTGTCATTGACAAGTAAGCATCACCGTAACATTAGTTACAACAAAGTCTATCTGTTTGAACTACTTCCTGTCCCTAAACATGTGTACCTTTCAGAATAAGAGCCAAGAGCCAGAATCTGTGTTTGAAACCCCTGGAAACAGTGTTAACCCTTATATGTTAAAAAATGTTGAACTTGTGCTCATAAATGTAGTTTGTGAGGCCCTTCAGCCAAACCCAGTCCTTGTAGGGGCAGGTGTAACACTCTTAGGAATCTGTTTTGGAGACTCCAAATTAGCCAGTGCAGTCTTAGCTTACTGAGCTGGTGTGCTGGGTGTCAGTTAGGTGCAGACTGGCAGTGGAACAAGATGGTGTCTGATTTATCTGATTGTGCACTTAGGGCTGTTAACTAGATATAACTAAGGCGTGGAGTGAGTCTTGGTATCTGTAATCCACACTGGCTGTCCTGGAGTGAGCTAACCTAAATCCCTCACACCATGTCTTTTATTGAATACTAAAGTGTTCTTTAACCTCTTTCTTTGATTGCAACAACAGTGCCATTAGGAAGGTGTGGAATAAGCAGATAAAGAGGCTCAGGTACAGGGGTGTGAAGCCTCCGCCCCATAAGAAGTTGAACAGGACTGGATCTTTCTTTAGCAATCATCGAACAGCCTAGATGTAGTGTTTTTCCTTGACTTCTCACTTGCTTAGCTCACACCTCTCCATGTTCGACATCAACCTCCTAGAGCTTGTGCAGCATGGGGTCTAGTGTTGTGCTAATGTTGATCTTTTCCCTAAATTAAAACACTGTCCATATGACTTACCTGCTGCCCATCAAGGATCAACATCTTCCATTGAAAATGCTCAGGAGTTGGTTCTATGCGGAAGGGCAGTCTGAAGAAAAGTATGAAGGTTGTGTAATAATGCCAGAGATCCAACAGCTCAACTGTTTCACCGAGGCAGGTAAGGAGCCAAGGAGCCAGAAGGAGGAGACAAAGAAAGAAGAGTCATTTGACTCTGGAGATGACTCCAGTAGGAGTGGCCCATGGTTCTTGAGCTAAACTTCTGATTAACTTTCTGAATGCCCGGTTGGAAATGTTGTGAGAAACCCCTGTCTGTGGTGGGTTGATGATGGTGTGATGCTTATAGGAGCATTGCCATGTTGCTCAACAATGTTTTTTGGGAAGGCCTTGGGAAAGCTGTTTGCCTCCATTCATCTTGAGATGTTTCTTGTGTGATGGCTTGGAAACAAACGATCTGTTTATTTGAATTCAGAGGGGGTAACCCTGTTTCACAGTGTGGAAATACTAACCTACCAACATGCAGCAACTCAGCTGATTCTAATGAGCACAGGTAGGAGAACTAATCACCTGTAATCATATCCTGCGTTATTGCACATAACTCTTTTATGTAACATGGACTGTTACGATTTCTTCATTTGTATCGTTTTGTTGAATTAATAAAATTGTCTGGTCTAAATTTTAATTGAAAAGCAGGACTGTAAAAACAGTTTTTATTTCAAAATGTTAAAGTGTTGAATATTCATTTCCCCCACTATATTAGCTCAGTTATGTGAACCCTCTCAGATGTTTACAGGTGAATGGTGAAATTTGTTTTAAGAAAGAAATTGTTGACATAGAATAAAAAGGTTCAGCTAAAAGAGGAACAGAGGTGAATTCTGCTTGATAAAGACAGAACAGTCTATTGAATGGAAACAATGTCTGTACCAAGCATCACTTGCTCTCAGTGTAAAACAGAAGACAGCATCACTTTCCAGGTAACTCATGCTCAAGGCCTACAACAAATACATGTTTGCTTGTTTGCAATCTCATGTCCTGCCATAAAAAACCTTTCACTGGGACCCATTATAGCTAGTGGCCTCCACTGACTACCATTTAAGCAGCAGATGTCTGCAGCAAATGGTCGTATGTTTTAACATATCCCCCCCCCCCCCAACACTGCCCTCACTCTTCAGGCTTGTCAAAAGCAGCTAGGTGCAGTTTACCTCTCTGAAGGGAGGAACGTGTGACTCCTGCTATTTTTTCACAGTTTGATTTCATACAGGGTGAAACCAAATGACTCCATCTCCTGCTGTAACAAGACCCTGTCAACAACAGGTTGCTCCACACACATGTGGGCCTCATTTCTTGATAACGGGCGCTCTGAGAGGTAAAGTGCTTTGAGGGGTTTATTCATTACCTGTCTGCATTACTCATAACAGCAGTTGAAGTGAGGCTATGCCCAGTGTAATTAAGTGTATCTTAATTAATGCGGCTCTCTCTCCCACTGAAAGGTGCTGAAATGTTGCTCACTTGGTTTCATAATGACTGATTTATCTAATTGTATGTAAATTTGGGGATTATGTAAATACACTACAGAGTAAAAAAAAAAAAATCAATAAATGTAACAAAAACAATTGTTAGCATCAGCTGTTACAGCACAATACATCAGTACATTGATGGGTTCATTCCTCCAACCACACAAAAAATATAATAACTTCAGTAGTTGTGATGATTTTATTATTAGCTCACTCACTAAAAGAGCTGTTCATTTCAGCCGGACATGAATCAGGTGTTGGTGTCCTCCATGACATGACTAACAGGATGATGAGCAGAGGACAAAGAGATGTGTATGACTCAAAGGATGTACAAATCATGACTGATTTCAATGCTTTTCAATGAATTTATTGAAATTCTTCCCCTCTTCTGTGCCCCTTTACTTAGCCCTTCAGAGGCAGAATAGGGTGGGTCATTCCTTTCACCACACCACTATTGGAAGAGTATCGTCCTCCCAGAAAGCCAAGTTTACTTGTGAATGCAGGTCCCTCTTACTGCTCAGGTGCTAAACAAAGTAAAGAGTATACGTAGCTATATCATACAACAGCAACACACACATGCACACACACACACACACACACACCCTAATGCTAACTCAAAACACACACACATTTCAGTTTTCTACACATCTCCATCAAAGTTACTGTATTCTGCCAAGTCTTTGTTTCCTTTGTTGATGATGGGCGTGAATAAAGACAAAAGAAGTGCTGGTCGGTGAAATCAACAACAGAGCAGTTCCTGTGATTATCTTGTAGCTTGTCGAGGGAGTGGGGACATTTCCATCACATTCCATCAAAAATAAAGTTAATCCAGTGGGTCTTCAGTTCCACCGATGAAGACTTTAGCGTTGGTTCTTGCAGCCTACAACAGAGAAACCTTCCACACTTACCTTCCACCATCTTCTTGTTTCCAGAGTCGGTGATGTTGAGGAAACAATAGTGGCAGACAGCAAGATTCATTGAACGAGATGTTCACTTTAGTGGTGATGTGTTACAACGTGATGTAAAACAGTAACAGAAGACAAAGCTAAAGACACGTGGTGTAGTGGAGTAGTGTTTTTAGTGGGAGTCCTTTAGGATAGACTTTAGACTTTGTACCTTTGCAGACCTTTTGTCAGGGTCTGTCATGTGTCTGTTTTATTCTGATAGTCTTGTCTCTGTGTTCTCTTCCTGTTCCTTGTGTGATTACCTGTCACCGGCCTTATGTGTTTCACCTGTGTCTCATTATCCCTTCTCTCCTGTGTGTATATAACCAGTGCTCCCCTGTGTATCAGTGCCAGATTGTCTTGTCTCCTAGAGGCGCATTCTAGCGTTTTGTGTAAAATAGTTTCCCCGTGTCTGATCATTTCATTCCTGGTTTCCAAGTCTTAGTCTCCTGTTTTTGTACCTTCGCCTGTCTGATTGCCTTTCTGGATTTTGACCCTTTGGACCAAATTAAAAGACCTTGAGAACTGATTATCGTCTGCCTGCCTGCATTTGTGTCTGCCAATCTCTGTGTTCTTGATACCTTTTGCATGCATAAATACCTAAACACATCATCAGAAAGGTAAAAATTAAGTATAAAATGGCCTCTTTAAATGTATTTGATGTTTTTTTCTTTTAGTCACACTTAGCCCAGTTCAGTGAGAAGAGAGGCTCATTAATGAGACAAAACACAACACAAAATGCCCCATTCTTGCTAGAGCTCCAGAGAAAAGCATGAGAGAAGAGACGTGAAACTATCTTTAGATTGTTTTAGATGCTTAAAACCACAAATGTATCTTATGGATATCAAAATGTCAAATAAAACACCTAAAAAGTGTCAAATATGTGACTTTTTAACTCTTTAATTAAGTTGATCTTTCAAAGCCTTCTCCTTCCTGTCAGGAATTTCATGCTAGCACACAAATATTAAACTGCTTAACTTCCAGACTAAAATGTGATAAACCCTAGGCCTACATGTAATGACTGAACAATGCCAGAAAATGTCAGATCTGAGTAAAATGAGTTCAGATGGGTTAGTGTTGTGCATATACACCTCAGACTGATGGAACACTGCAGAATATCTTCACCTCCTCATTGGGCTGTTTTTTTTTTTGATGAGAAAAAGAGACTAACAACAACAACATGCTTACCAGCATTCATAAGAAGAGGTTTGTTTATATGTTTATGCATTTCAATTAAACTGTTAGAATTCATATTCACAACATACCTTAGGTTCAACACAACAATGCATGGACATGCAAATCCACGCAGGCGTGAATTGTTGCATCTTATTCATAAACAGTTTTTTTCTATCTGTGTCATTTAGGTGGTGCAGATGTCTGAAAACATAATTTCATAGCTCATGGGGTTTTATTTGAGTGCTGCACTCCTGTTACCTTGTTTGTCATGGTTCTCACTTATTTCATTTTTCAAAATGACATCAAAACAGCATTTTGTGCACTGTACTAATAATCAAACCTGCAGTTGTTTGTATTGTTTTCTACACTCGGTGAAATGTGCATCATGATTGTATGTGATGAGTATGTGAGTGTGTCTGCAGCATTGCTCATCATCAGATCAGGAAAGAGGCAATTCTGTGTGAAGATTTCTGATGTCATTGGCTGCCACTGTCTGAGACGACATACATATAAAGTTGAATATTTCTGTGTTTTAAAAAATGTAGTGCTATGAGGGAGATGGAGAGAGACAGAAAGAGCATTAAAGGGGTCTCGGGAACGAGAGAGCGAATGGCTGTGCTGTAATCCTTGTCGTCTTGGTGGGGAAGTTCAGTGTTTGAACAGAGAGTGAGGAGGCGGGGCACAAACCTCCAGGATGGATCTCTAAGATTAAAGTGCCCCGATCGCTGCTCTCACATCACATCCCTACCATCAGGGGGGAATTCATTTACTCACACAGAAAGACGGGGCAACTGAGAGCACTGGGGAGAACAGACAGAAAATGGAAAGCAAAAGCCTGTCTGGAGGCTTTGTAGGAATGAAAGCGGTTGAACTCTCTGAGGGCCTGTGGTTCGGAGTGGAGATGACATACCGGAGGGAGACACAGCAGAGAATATACTGACTTGTGTAAATCTGTTTTCTTTCCTATTTAAACAAAAAGATATTGTGATAACCCAAATACTATATGAACAATAATAAATAAATAATAATAAATAAAACAAACAAAAATTATGTTCATGTTCAAGGCGCAAAAGTGAACCTTAATGTCTTGTCTAAACAGTCAACGCTTTACATTGTGAATACAGACAGATATGACTCAAACAACCAGCAGCATACAGGCTGGTGTGCTCAGAGCTGCTGTGTTTTTGAAGAAACAAAACCAGGTTACACATCATAACCCTTATTCTAGAACATTTCTAGCACAACTTGCTGATCTAGAGATGCAAAGATGGCCCCACATACTTAATAAATATGTCATAATCTGTGAATACTTATCTGGTTACATATAACAATGTAATATTCACTATGACCTACTACCATGAGGCCATTTTTTGCACTTGCAATCCTGAGGAGTGACATAGTGAAAATGTTTGACTTGACTGCAGCTCAGTTGTGTCTTCTGCCTCTAAAAGTTAGTGGATATAAGATGTTTTTGATGTCCTTATCATGACTGACAAAATAGTAATAGCATTATTGTCGATATTGGCTGCGCCAGTGCACTGCGCTGCAATGAACCATGGTAGAGATGTATTGTGGGTTTTAAAGTGGGTCTGAACTATCTTGAGCTCTTCCTTTCATGCTGCAACCTCCTGCAATCTGCTGACCTTTCATCTCAAACCTCCCAGCTTTTGTTCACAAGAACTCCCTGAGTGAGCTCCTTCTGGACCAGTTTCAGAGAGGAAGAGGACACCATGCTTGCTCAGAAGTGGTTTTGAGCTGATTCATGTAGTCCAGGTGCATAACAGAGGTGGAACCATGGACAAATTCAATATTTAATTTTGCAGGGTACATGTGTAACTCTTCGTGTTTTCAATTTTCATACTTTTGTTATGTACATTATGCTTTTAATGAAATACATGCCATGCTGTAATCATGTTGGAGGACACGCCAAACCCACTTTGCACCATTTCTTTTGAGCAGAGATGAGTGAGTGAATCCCTCTGAGCTACCTGCATCAGCACCCTTGTGTAAGAGCAGCCTGGAGCACTTGCAGGTTGGAAATGCAAACTTTTATATTTATATTTAAAGCTCACATATCTCACATATTCCTGGTTATTTGCCTTCTTTGTAGCTGTGCTTATTAATGATAGACAAATAGACATTATACATACCTTAGTAACACATAACAAGTAAAAGCACACAGTGCTTTCAGTGTACATTAACTTCACAATCATCACAACAGAGGATAAAAATGTTTGTTACTGTGATAACTGTAAAGTATTGTCTATTGTTCATGGTTTTGGAATTGTTAAAGGTTAAAGGAGTTATTTCTTGTCCGAATTGAGGGTCTGAGGACAGAATGTGTCGTATGCTGTGCAGATTGTAAAGCTCCTTGAGGCCAATATGTCATTTATATATATAAAAATTGATTTGACTTGACTCGTAGATGGAGCGACGCATGTCAGCTAGTTCAAACAGACAACTCGAGCTGCACTGCATAAACACACGTAACATGCCCCACACCCTACAGTCATCCAAGCCAAACACACCATCCAAATTTGGTGGCGTATTCAAGCTGCAAAAATGTCCTGCATTTCTGCCTGCATCAGCCTCACTGCCTATTTTTCAGACTCACCAACACCCCAGCACCCACCTACAGGCTCTGTGGAAGTTTAAGGTATTTGATCATCCCTCCCCAGTATCTAAGTATACATATCTGTGGGAGTGATGGGGTCAGATACTACATGCCAAACTCTAAATGTATTCTGCTGCTGTGATAAAATTAGAATGTTCCAATTGTGAGTTGCTCAGAAATCACCCAGGGACTGTTTTTTTTTTTCAGCACTAGAGGATGCATGTTTTACAGGACTTGTCAATATGTTTAATTGATCTTTTATTGTATTTAAAGACAAAACTTATTATATTATTAGTTTATTTTAAAAGTGAATCAAAGAGCAAATGCCATTTTCCCGAATTAGCCAGTACTACACAACAGTTACAGCACCTTATGTTAATACTGTTTAGGCAAAAAAAAAAAAAAAATTGATTCTATAGATGCAAATGTATGTTGTCAACATTTTTACACTTATTTATCTAGCTCAAAATCATAACAGAAGTTATCTTAGGACACTTTTCATAAAGAGCTGGTTTAGACCTACTCTTTATGAAATTAATTACAGAGACCCAAACAATGCTATCAGCAACAGTGGTTAGGAAACCATTTATTTTAATTAACTCCTTTGCATTTCCAGTGGCTTTGGTGAAGCTGTTTCTTGTATTTTCATTTCACATCAGTGCAAACATGTTTTCAGGTCCAGATTTGTGAGAAGAAAGAGAAAGGCCCATCACACACAGCGTCTAAGCTAGCAACAAAAAACGAAGAAACAAAACAAATATAGTAGTTACTGGATGTAACTCCTGTTCCATGTGTATGTGTGTTGCCTTCTAATTTCATTTCCCTAACTGGAATAGAAAGGCGCCCTCTCTTCTTCTATTTTAATAAATATGAAAATGAACTCACATATCATGGCTTTGTTATGCATTTTAGTCTGCCAACTGGTGATCTATACGGATGGGAAAGGCTGAGCTAAATGCTTATGTCAGCACTCTAAAAGGCTCACATGCTGACATTTAGTGAGCATAAATGATATTTACCATGTTCACCATCTTATTTTATTGTTAGCATGCAAACATTTGAATTAGCAACTAAACACAAAATACATCCAAGGCTGATGGGAGTGTCATAAGTTTTGTTGGCATTTGGTCCTAAACCAAAGTAATGGACAACATTTTGACTTGATGAGGATAATAAATGCAAAGTTAAGGGATTACCGAATTCATTAGAATCATGAATTTTAATCCATCAAATAGTTGTTGTGATATTTCTGAACCAAAGTAGTGGACTGGCTGATATTGCCATGTCTGGAACCACAACGCTAGTGTAGTAAAGACAGTAACAACAAGTACATAATGAACTGTTTCTTTTTTTTTTCATTTTCTTGTATTTTTATGATTACAACCGCTTTGTTACTGTCAGATAGAAATCCTTGGCATAAGTCTCTGTTCATCTTAGCCACATAAATCAGGGAGTTACTGCCAAAGGAGCTGCCTGTTAATGATACAGTCTATTAATTAGATAGAGCCACTACTCCCAATTCGCCTTCTGCCTAATCAGTGGAGGAAACACACATACTCAGAGAGTGCAGAGCCAAAACTAAGTTGGGCAAGACACACCAAAATGCCTGGGCAGGTTATGCCTGGTGCCACGGTAGGATCTTCCTTCCTGCTCAGAAATAAAGTGAACAAGCTGGCAGCATCTTGTTCCACCGCCTGGGCAGAAACAAACAATACTTGAAGTTGCCAGCTCTATTCTAATTGTCTTGTTTTTGCATCACCTCAGATACAGCATTTTGTTTTGAATGAGGAAGCAGTAGTGCAATAGTTAAGGATAACAATGCAATAACGAGCAGTAGTTGCATAAAACTGTAACTGTTTTTAGTTAACGGTTTCTGTGTATGTTTCCTGATGCTGGAAACCAATTTTGGAAGTATATTACAGATACAGTAAATATACACTGCTGCATTGTGGTATAATGCCCCTGAACCATACATAATAAGTCACCGTTCATGTTTATTGGACTGTAGATAAAAACATATTAGTGTATGCACCTGGGATCCTCGTATCATAACCTGTAACCAATTCAATCAACAGATAAGATGAGATGTGATGTGGACAATTTCTACAAACTGTAGTCAACATAACAAACATTACATTTCCTTTTTATTCTGTGTTTGGTTTGTGAGGGAAACACACAGGGGGGAACTGTGCAGAAAACAGGGCAAGACCCTGACTACATTAAATCTGATTTGTCTGAAGAGGAAATACCTGGTCAATGATCACAGCGTCTCTAAAGCTCCTCTGTGTGAGCTACAGTGAACATGCTGGAATTTGCTTGCAGCTTTTTATTCAACAGCGGTTCAATTGGCTTTTGTGAACACACCACATATTTTGTTTGGAGCATGCCGTTGGTTACACATTTCCTCCAAGAACTATTCTGCCTCTCAGAAGATTGAATGTGGTGGCCCCCACTCTGCCGCATTGACTCCAGTGTTGGGAGTATGGCGGTGTGACCTGCTGAAAGGCCCACTTCTGCCTGCTTAATCAATCTCTTGTACATTTTCTTTTGAACTTAATTGACTGATTTTCCCTAGACAGGCAATTCTGGGAGGGTGAAGAGGGTGCAGTTTCACACTGCTGTTACTTGGTCCTCATGAATCGCAATCTATTGATCATACTGCTGCACAGGGAAGCCAAATCTGGGCCAGCTGCCTTGTCAGCAGTCTCTGTGTTGGCTCTTAGAAAAAAAAAACACTGAGGGAAAATAACGAAGAAACAATAAGAGAAACATCAAGAGGAAGTGTACTTTAAATGCTCGTTTCAACTTATCTTGTGTAATTTGAAGTGCAGATAATCTTTAAGGGACATTTTGATCACTGGATTGTAGACTTTAGAGTGTACAGTAATTTAGTTTCTGAGGTGATTAACTGATCCGTGTTTTTCAAGTAATTGTATATGTCTTTGTGAAAGAAAGCAGTCAGCATTCTGTGGATGTGTGGTCTCTGATAATGTGTTTCCTGATGATTGATGCAAGTGAAGGCTTGCGTCATGGAAAACTCTGACATGCTGTTAAATATAGACCCATTTAACAAACATGCAATTATTAATGTTGACTGCAGTATATCAGCTGCAAGTTTCACTTCAGTGCTCAAGCCATTTAATCAACTTCATCCGAAAACCCACAAAGATGTCAGTGCAGGAAATGTGTGAAAATCCTTTGCAAAAGAGGCAAAACACTTGCATCATACCAGTCAGAGCAGTAATTTTGCTGAGATGTATATTCCTAAGAAGATGTTTTTATGTTTAGGTGATGGCACTGGAGCAGCGGCAGTAGTTGGATACATGGTCAATATACATAAAAAGACTGACGATATGAGGGCTGTTTGAAGAGAAAGAACATCAGTTATGTGTGTTTGTGTGTGTTTGAATGTGTGTGTTTACTCCTCCCCGGCTCATGTATTGATGACAGCGACATTTTTCTCAGTTAAAGTCATTACCATCATCTCTGGAGATGTTAACCCAATGCATCTTCCTCAATAGAAGATTAATGATGATGATTTATTAAGGTAACAACAGAACCCATGTAAGAAGATTTCCAGTTTTAATATTAATATATTTGAAATATTAATATATTCCAAAATGTAATATTTCATTAAGATTAAAATGTAATGACATGCACTGCACATACTAACTAAGCATTTGCTTATAAAACAGGTTGATTAAACCTGCATCTTCTTGCTGCAGAGTATTAATACATGAATATGTGGCTGATTGCCTCAAATTTCTAATTATCACTGACGCCATTAAAGACAAGCAGTAACATTGAACGAATTATTAAAATGCTGCCTATTTAAACTCTTGATGTACTCATTCATTAATTTTCTTTATGTTGCAGGCAGCACTTGTCAAATCCATTACAGCAGATGATCCTGTTTGTATTGGTCTGGTCACATGAAATAGCTGAATAGTACCAGGGTTAATGACTAACTGAATGGATATTACATGTTGCTATGAATAATTTTTAAAAGCTCTTTCAAAGTTCATTTCAGCATGAACTTTCAAGTACACCATCTATGATTGATAGTTTCTTAGTTAAAGATAGTTGCATGAAACTCAGAATAGTGAATAGGAATTAATTGTGTTTGTGGTCTTGCATTCACCTCTCGGGAAATATCGTCTTTTGCTCTCATGTTATTTTTTTTTACTGAAAACTCACCTTACGTGATTTTTAGCCACTTGGGGGCAGTGCAACAAGCTGTAAAACACAGCAACATATTTAAGGCGCAGCAGCGTTTAACATTGTATTTGCTGACTCTCTTGTTTCACTCTCTCCTTCCTAACAGGAGAAACTATTGTAGCCACAAAAAGTGCGAAAAAAAAAAAGTAAAATGTTGTATATAGAGCCAGTGTTTAGTTTGGTTATTGTGGGCCACTGTAGAAACATGGATATTCGACATATTATTTATATTTACTGAGAACATTTTTTATCCTTATTATGTTCAATTTCTGCCATATTCTGCAAATAGAGCCTCCTAAATATTCTTCACTGGCCCTTTAAAGTTGTTACGGTGAATGTGTTAGCAAACGGCTTTAATCTTTACTTCTTCTGTGGGGTTCACTGAGAGCAATGCTCTTGTTTTCAAAAATTCATTCACACAGTTAAACATTTACACTTGGAAGCTGCCCAGTACAACCATCAGTCTGCTTCCCACTGAGCAGCTCTACTGAAGCTGTTGGTCCTGTGCTCTTTACTTGAGTAGTGGTAATGAGGAAGGGGCAAGCGCATTCTTTTACTTTGCTAGATTATGACCACCTTATAAATGGACCTGGGCCTTTTAAGTTATTATTAGTTAATTTTAGCTCTGTTTTGGTCTTCACCAATTGGCAGCTTCAGTGGCTGTGAAGTAAAGATAATGTGGAAATTCCATGAACTGCAGTCCCATGTTGGCTTTACTTCACTGAATGGTCAATTGAGGCTGGCTACAGAACGATTCGATCTCCTTAAGCCCCTATATTAATATGTCCCTACAACTAATTTTCCCATTTTGAGAACTAAGTCTGAATTTCTGTTTAATTAATTTTTTTAATTACCGAGTGAGTGCCGTTGAAGCCAACAGGCTTCATTCAGCCCGCCTCAGCACCACCCACAATCCATGTCTTTGGGATTAGCAGGGAGCCAGCAGAGGCAGAACCGCCAAGATGGCGACAACCAGAGCCACCACATTCTGAGCTTTACAATGGCCTTTCACAAACCTGTGGAGACCGTCATGGATACTCAGCCATGTTTTATACAATCTATGGTCTCCACCAACTCTTTTGAAATATCTGCCTTGTCAGAATGCTCCACTGTTTTCACCAAACAGTTGCTAACTGGTTGGTCTGATTTGTAAACTGATTTTATTAATATTTTTTTAGTCACTATAGTGAGTTCTGTTTTTTTTGGGGGGGGGATAAAGATTTTTCTATAAAACATTTACATGGTTCAAAGCAGGGACATCACTAGGTTTAAGAAAACTGGGGTGGCTTAGCCCATAGAGGAGAAAAGTTATTGCGCACTATGCGCGTGCCGAAAATTTTTTCAGAGCACCAATTAAAGTTTTGTCAATCAATTGATTAATCTAAGACGATGACGCCTCCATACACCTTCAGCTGCTTTACCAGCTAAACAACACCAGTTAAATTGTGCTAAAATACAAATAAAAACAATTGCAGGTGCCATAC